>NC_056731.1:1891383103-1891528103 GCF_019279795.1 Protopterus annectens | reverse complement strand
GGCATACCTCACTGGATTATACAAAAAGAGACATAATGGAACTCTAGGAATGTGTGTCACAGACTAGTATTAGCCTTGCACTGAGCAGCATTCTACCTTCACCAAGGACAATGCCACAGTATGAGCATAAAATGATTGACTTTTATAACTGGCTTAGTTTCCAGTGTCACTCCAGGAGGACCCAATATCTGTCAGCAAAGGAGGACACAATCAAGAGACCACATTACTTTGCCAATGGTGAGCCATGCCTGCCCACCCTAGGCTTTCTGCTACTGACTAATACTTTACC
This sequence comes from Protopterus annectens, assembly GCF_019279795.1. Taxonomy (NCBI): domain Eukaryota; kingdom Metazoa; phylum Chordata; order Ceratodontiformes; family Protopteridae; genus Protopterus; species Protopterus annectens. The sequence goes on along the minus strand of NC_056731.1, from coordinate 1,891,527,814 downwards.
CATTCCCTTAGATCCTTTTTGGGCAATGACAAAAAGACAAGACTAACACAGTGAAAATGTCTCCAAGCAACCTTAAGGCGTTACTGCTCAATACCAAGAGTCTACACAAACAAATTCCACACCCTTCAAGCCTTCCTCACTCTGGAGGATGCAGTCATCTTTGTGTGACTGATGCTTTGTTTAAAACCATAAAAAGTACTCTGGCAGTGCAAGGCTACAGTGCTTTTCACACATTTAGACCAATAGTACCACAGCCTGGAGCCAGAGGTGGAGGTGTCTATCTACATTAGTAACAAACATACCTTCAAGGTTGTTAAACAGGATTATACCATGGAGCTCATTTATGCGCAAGTCACCATAGATAAGGCCCCTCAACATATCATGCCTAGCTACAGATTACCGTCTTTGCCCCTAAATTTTTACCTAAACCTAGTCGCTCAACATTTAGCCAATCACTCTATTTGTGGGTGACTAACTATCCCTCTCTAGACTGGGAACTTACCTTACCTCAATCTCAGGCACAACGCTTCCCAGACTTTATTAACATAAACACCTTGCAGTTTGCCCCAACCAGAGGATCAAACATACTGGATCTGGAACTCACCAAAATGGTAGAGTGATGCATCAGTCCCTGTCTCACGTCCTCTCTAATGAGGTATGATCACAAAGCTGTCTCCTTTGTAGTAAAAATCAACCTGGAAAACCCAGCTAAACTTGTAAATGTTAGGAACTATTCTAAGGCAAACTACATCCTAGTAAGTTCACAGGTTCATAGATTAGTACTGCCCTTTTGGGCTATTTTAAGTCTAGCCAGTTACACCATGTGAGAATCAAACCCTGCACCTTGTGCTTGTAAGGTAAAGACCTTATGCCAGCCTCCCATCCCGTTAACCTTAATGCCACAGATACCTTATGCAGAATTATTCAAAGAGTCCTTATACAAACATGTGAATTGCTGCATAAGGCTGCCTTACCCACCTGAAATAAACCCAAAACAAACACTAGAAACAAACCCCACTGGTGGAATCCTCATCTAAACAGGGTATAAAAGAAAAAAAAAAACTCATGGCCAAAATCTGGAAGAGCACTCCCTTAAAGACAACTGCTCTCTTATACATCTAAACAAGAAATTAAGAGGTCTAATTAAATCAATCAAGGCCAACTACAAGGTCAGCATTACTTCGCAGGCTACGGAAATCACAAGGCCTTCTTTAGCTATGTCCGGAACCTTAAAGGTAAGGCACAGCAGTGTGCTGAACTGCAGGTATTAACAGTGCCAACTTCACCAATCGGGGTGACATAGCAAATCTACTGGCTGATAAACGTAGCTCAAACTTCACCGCAACTCCTCCCAGTTCCTCCAGGTGAAATCCTCTCCAACATATTTCCCCGAACTATTAGCAGGGACCAGGTGCTGGCAGCAATCACTAAAGCCGAGAACACAGCCTCTATGGGTCCTGACAACATCCCTGGTTACCTCCTTAACAGTGTAACACATGACCTATCATGACCACTTAAGGCACTCTTCAACTACAGCCTCGAAACAGTCTACATTCCAAGTGGATGGAGGACCACAACTGTCATTCTCCTCCACAAGGGCAGACCATCAACCAGCTCAAGGGAAAAATAAACCCATTAGTCTAACAAGCCTAATATGCAAAGCCATGTAATGAACTATCATGGAAATGATAAACAAGGACATTGGCAACCTTCATACACTGGACCCATGCCAGTTTGGCTTTAAGGGAATGTCACATCTACTTAACCTAACAGACTTCTTTGAGTGTCACCAAGGCAATGGATGAGGGTACAACAGTGTATAATGTGTAGCTTGATCTGGGCAAGGCACTTGATACAACAGCCCACGTGGGCATTGTTGACAAGTTCTCCAAGCTAGGCATAAATCCCTACATAACTCCCTGGATTGCCTGCTGGCTCAGAGACAGGACCCAAGAAGTCAGGATCAGTGAGACCACCACCAAGTCACCACTGGAGTACCCCAGGGCTCCATGCTGGGCCCGCAACTGTCTGGCATCTACTTCTTGGAAATAAAGCCAGTAGATTTGCTATCCCTAGACACCAATACTGAAAGTCTCATCTCTAAACTTGAACTTAACAATGCTAAATCAATCTATATTATCTGTATGTATTTGCCCCCTGGTAATAACATTGCCACCTTGGAAAATATCCTCTGCTGGATATCCCAACACCTGCCTCAAGAAACCATAATCCTAGGCGATATAAATTTAGACTGGAATTCCTAACACAGTACTCTTCCTACCACCCACATAAACCTATATGGTTTCGCTCAAACCATTACCTCCCCCACCAGAATAAATAAAGCTATCAAGAAAGCAAGTATATTAGACTGGATTCTCACAAACAATCCCATTCACTACTATGAGGCTGGAACCCTCCCCGATGATTTAAGTGACCAATCACTTACCTACATCATCAGACTAAAAGCAAACACCCCTACTCCAATCTCTATCAAACAAATTAGATCCAAAAAGAAATTTAACCCTGACCTGTTCCAAATGGAACTAAGAGCATGCAATTGGGTTCCCTTAAAACAACTTCCATTAGATGAAGCTGTTAATTTCTTTAATTCTACCTTCCTAGCCATTCTTAATCACCACGCTCCATCCAGATCTATTAGAAGCAAGGCCAAGTCTGCCCCATGGCTTTCTTATGAAACCAAACACAAAATTCATCTCAGAAATAAACATTGGGCCAAATGGAGAAAGTCTAAAAATGCTGATGACCAACAAACCTTTAGACAGCTAAGAAATGACACAAAGAAGGCCATACTCTCTGATAAACAAAACTACTACTTACAATATCAACAACCTAACCACAACAACCCACAGAAATTCTGGGCTAGCATTAAGCAGTTACTCCACCCAGGTCAAACCACTACACCTAACCCTCAAATTACAGATAGGAAAAATCCCATCCATACAGCTAATACCTTCAATACCTTCTTTACAGATGCTATCCAAACACTAGCTAGTCAACTATCACATAATACCTTCACATTACCTTCATACTTCCTCTACCCCACCTCTCACTTTTCGTTTCAAACCTGTCCCAACCACATTTATCCAAACCCTACTGAATAAACTGAAACCATGCTCCCTTTCTGCAGACCTACTGCCTTCTGAATATCTACAGCTATCATCCAAGGCTGTTGCCTATCCTATTTCCATACTATCAGCAGAACTATTAGTGAAGATTACATCCCCACCTTATGGAAAGTCTCCCATATTATCCCCCTACATAAAGGTGGACATTCCACTGAGCTATCAAACTATCGCTCCATTGCCCTACTTTCGCCTTTAGCTAAAATTATGGAAAAATGTATCCATAAACAACTACTCCACCACTTAATAGAAAACAATCTACTTTCTAACTGTCAACATGGTTTCAGACCTTCACACAGTACTACCACTGCCCTCCTTTCCTTTACTGACTACATAAACAGGAACCGAAACCTGAATAATCTTTCTTCTGCTCTATTTATCGACCTGTCTAAAGCATTTGACATGGTAAACCACCAGATTCTCATTAACATACTTAATTCTCTGTCATTAGACCCACTTTCCATAAAATGGTTCCAATCCTACCTTAACAAACGACAGCAAGCAGTACTTTGGCATAACTCCTTATCCACCCAACTACCTGTTTCCTTAGGTGTCCCTCAGGGGTCTATACTGTTGAAGTGCTTACTCTTTTATTTCTTACTTTTATTAAAGTTTAATGGACTTTACCTGCAGCTGTGTTGGACTGGAACTTGTATTGTCTCTTATAGGCAAGTGTATGGTAACCAGGTCCAAGGAATTTAAAGTACCAGTCTACTTGGCCCTTACCAGATCCATCGCAGATTGCAACACCCATTCTGACATGTATTACTAGACACATGCAACAGCTGGAAGAGCTGCAAAGATTTCTCACTAGGATAATTTAGGGAATTAATATCCTGTCCTTTGATCACCTAAAGAGTTTGTCTCTGCATTTAGTCTCCTAGAGGCAGCTGAGAGGGTATCTTTGCGTACTTACAGGGCTTTCTCAGACCCAACCCTGATGGATCTATTGCTCATGCACAAAACAAACAGTACCAGAAACACTAAATACAGGGATCTGAACTTCACTCACAACAAACAGAACGTGCTGGAGAGACAGATATGTGTAAACCAATTAACTGAATGGACTCACGACAAGTACCACACAGCTACTAATAAATTTATTTCAGATTAAGCACTTTCATCCAGTTTATAACACAGACTTCATCAGAGTCAGCTTAAAACCACTAAATGACATTTAAATAACCCTCCAATCCTGGTCACATGATCCATTAAACACCAATAGGGACAGGAACATCCAGCACATGATATACATAAATAGGCAGAGTAAAACTGAAAAATACAATTAAAAGCACTACTTAAAATTGCTTTGCACTAAAAACTCAAAATAAACCCTACAATAGTATATATGTATATAAACACATTTACTATACATTATAAGAACGTCGTTTTAAAATGCTAGATATAGACAGATTATCATTTAAATGGGGGATATAAGTGCATTTAATTTTATTCGCAATTTAAGTTCTTTGGCTTCAATGAAGCTCTCCCATGTTCCTCCCCTTACATTTTTATGGACTACGTCTAAAACAAAAAAACGAAAATAATGGTCAAGATACTGTAAAATATTCTTACAAACAGCACTATTATTATTTTTATATCTATGTTGTTTTCATAGATTCTTCCTCTGAGCCACCTTTTTGTTTTTCTGAGATAAAAACTTTTAAATAACTGACATAAAGCTCCATAGATGAACCCAACTGAACTACTGCTGGAATGGCAACTTGACTTTATCTAATATTATTAATTTGTGAGTCGGTTATTTTCTTTGCCATTGCCCTAAATACCAAAGGGGAAATATATATATATATATATATATATATATATAGACATATTACACACACACACACATATATATATATATATATATATATATATATATACACACACACACACACACACACACACACACACACACACACACACACACACACACACACATATATTTGTTAATCAGGTGACTGGACTGCTCATTCAACCCTTTTCAGCAATGACCTGAGTACATACACTGATACAGGTAATTCAACCCTTTTTGGCAATGACCCAAGCATATACAGTACAAGAGATGCAAATACATTTAACATACAGTGATACACAGGACACGCGCTTTTTTGAAAAAAAAAAAATACTTACAGAATAATGAGAAATTTGAGTATACTTATTAATATCCAAAATCAGACTCTGAGTTTATTAACACTTTGTTAACACAGAACATGTTTTTACAGTCTTTACTGTTTGCAATATGGGAAATTTGTGCACAAGTACTAATGTACAGCAGTGCAAGAGAACATGCTTGTTTTGGGGAACCACTAGCAGCAACATGAGGAAACTCCAGCTAGTGGAGAACATTTAGGTGGTGTTAAATTTCATTAAACATTTTATATTATTGTGCCCAAACTGGAGGGGGGGTCTCCTTGTAACTTGCCTGCTTCTAACAAGCTATTACTCCCCCATGTGAAAATGCCTGCTGAAAAAAAAAAATCAATGTTTTACAACTGGCACATTTAAGAAGTTCACTATTTTTTTTTATTCTTGCATAGAGCATACAGGTGATCTTATATTTTATGTATTTTGCCCCATTTTCCCTACAAAAAATACATCACATTTCATGCACCTGCCTATATATGCAATAGTTAAAAGTATTACACCTGTAATGTGCTCTAACCCCGTAAAACTTGATGATGAGGTGGGTTAGATTCAAGAGTGGATCCTCATTCCTCTAACTGCACATTCCACACTTGTTACAAACCATTGAAAAGTGTGAAGTATTCTTATCTAATATATGTTTTATGTTAGTGCTATTCTCTGCACAAATCTTGGTGAGTTACCCATTTCCTGATTACTAGGATAACTTTCCAGTTATCTTCACAACTATTTTCATAGTCTCCAAATCAAGACTGTTAAAACAAAAGCTTGATTACAATTCTTATCATTGTTGACATAGGTCCTAATTTTCCCTTGCTAGCCACTTTCAAACTGGTAGAAAATTTAGTGTGTCTTTCTTGAATAATTTGAGCTGAAATGTACTCTAGTCTCCGTTGTGAATCAGCTCTCAAAATATTTTGTTTAACCTTTGAAACGCTTCTAAAAACAAACCTCACTGGCACTTGAATTAACTCCAATTTGGGTATGCTATGTAGAGAAACAAACTCAAATCCTATAGAATTCTTCAAGAAAGCAAGTCAACGCACACCCACAATCAGTATATTAATAAACTTCAAAAATATTATATGAATTAGTTTCTTGGTAACTCTCAATATCAGATATTGTAAAATCCACAGGTAAAAAGTGTTACTTTGTTGGGATAAAGACCTACTCTGATTGGCTGATGAAAAAAATGGTTTAATGGCTGATTAATGTTTGTTGGGATGAATTACGAATACAGTGGAAGACAAAAGTGATAAAGATGAGTGTGTTTTGCAGTGCTATGAAACTTCCTTGGTTAAGACGATTTTTTTTAAAACTTGGTGACAACCACCTGCTGCCAAGTCTCCATGAATTAGTTACCTTCACTCGGACATGTGTCTTTCACATGTGCTGTTAGTATAACAAGTAAACACACACAGTGCAGAAGGTAATATCTTGTGCACTTTTAGTGGAGAATAAATGCGACTTTTGAGCTGTAGGTCATTAGAGGAAAATGGATTAATTTATTAGTCGTTAAACAGTGGCACAACTACTCATATTTACAGTTTAAAAACACTCTACAGTTTTCAAAAAGATTGCAACGATGAAATATTTTTTTAAAACACTTTTCCCCTAAAATGTAAGTCAATTAATAGTTTTATATACAGGGTTAGCCCTACCTGGTAATGCCTATAAGGGACCCAGGAAAATGGAAAAAAAAAAAAAAAAAAAAGAAAGGCAATAAAATAGAAAAACATGCCTGAAGTTATATACAAAGTCAAGTTTAAGAAAATATGGTAAAAATGAGCAATGAGCCAACCAGTTATGCTAGCTTGACTGGCTGCAAAAATATCAAGGACATATGAGACTATGCACAACTCAAAACAGAAACAATACATGCACATTATACAGTAAAATAAACACATTTGGATAGGTTTTATGAGGAAGAAAACAGGAGAGAGAGAGAGAGTTGATACTGTTTGTGCTATGATCCATCAGTAAAGAGACTAGACAGTTATACAAAATAAACAGTATTACATTGAAAGGGCATACAAGAAATGTCAACATACAAAGTAGCTAGTATTGGAGTTTACAAGTGTTACGATAAAAGCAGGATAGAAACAGAGAATGCAGATACACAATATAGGTTATGTTACACTGAAAGAATACGCAGAGAGATTTGGGAACATGCAAAGTAGTGAGTACTAGAATTCTTTAACTGACTATATGAATTACTTCAAAAGACAGCAGCTATGCATTTCTGGTTTTCTACAACAACCTACATCTCACCCCTTAAGATAACCAAGCACAGCCGCTGCAATGTTAGCTTAGTGAGAAACGGAACTGCAGGTGGCAACAGTAGAAAAAATATCCTTAAAAGGCAATAGGCTAAATTTCTAAGCGGTTTCACATTTCCATACTCCCGAAGTACTTATGTTTAGTTAGCAAAAATAATATGACTGGAACCTTTAGGGTAGTCTTGTTTTTGAGCTCCAGTACACTACAAGTCACTTGCAGAAAAGATGGTTCACTTAAAAAAAAACTTACAGCTAATAATATTTTTACAGGTTCAAGGTCTGAAGGAAAACACTTTCTGAATGCTTAACATTTTGGAAGGGGAATCTAGGACGTCTATGAAACGGGGCTTAAAACAAACATTACGCAAGGCACATGCTGATCTTCAAAGAGACACTGCATAAATAAAGCCATGAAGAGGATTCAAAGGTTCTTTGCTGGGCTAAGAAACTACAGAAGCAAAACAGCTCTTGGACACTGCACTAAAGGTCACATTTTCTGATCTTTAGACTGTTGACCACTACTACTGATGCTACTAGTAAATCAGTAGCCAATTGCACATGCATTGCATATTACTAACGGTATGTCAACAGAGGACAGCAAGAGTAATTCAATGGATGTCACCTTCTCATGACCTTGGAGAAAGTCCAGGAACTAGACATGAGACTATATACAATTATGACTGAATGTCTCGGAAATGTGAAAGAAAAGAAATATTGGCTATTAGAATAGTCAGTATTGGCCAACATCTAAATATATTGGTTAGGGGTTTTTATCTGGAGCAGTGAGGTTCTGAAGAGACAAGCCACTGGAGAATAAAGTATATGTGCATCATACAGGAGGACTGCACAGTCAGTACCAACTGAATGCATGCTTCCCTTTACATTGTGTGAACAGAGAATAGAATCGGTCCAAAAAAAAACTTCATGACTGTGCTGAAAAGACACTACCACTCAGCCATATGGAAAATGGCATTATCTCAGAAACAATGCCAGTCACTCTCTACCATACAGTTTAGCTCTCTTCTGAAAGGAAAGGAACTCAACAGTCATGCCAATATTTTTATAACAGGCTCCTCTAACTGGGGGACCCAAACATTTGATTATTTCTGACAATTATTCTTTCCACATCTCTCTGGTGTGACCTACACAACTGCTTAGAGTTCTATCAACAGACATATGCAGATCATTCTGCATCACACCTCCAAGATAAAAAACTCAACTCAAACCTCACCTTAGAGACACCTGGCAAATAAACAACCATCAGGGCAGTTACACAAATGTCAGGGAGGAAGTGCTTTCTCTACCTTCTTTGCTGTTTCAAAGAAGATTGGGGTCTTCGTTGTTTCCAAGTAGTTCAGACGCCTAAGCCCCATTCCTGACCTCAACAGTGTCAGTCAGTTTATGAAATACTTGAGGTTTCACATGCTGCCTCAGCAGTCTTTACTAATCTTGTCTGAGGGTCCTGAGCTTGCTCTCTCCAGACAAGCAATATGCATAACCTACACATCGAAATAAGACTAAAGGAAGCATCCATAATTTTCCAATGTGGGCCTTCCATTTTCAATTTATTTGGCTCACAGAATCTTCACAATTACCTGGTACTGGTATCAGTTTCTGTTTATCAACAGCAAAATTATCAATATTTGCCGACTGGACTTTAATGGTTTGTACAAAAACATCAGCATGTTATGTAAGATTTGACTTGGTGCCTATTCTTTCACTTACGGATTACTTGAAACAACCAGAAATATTTGTGGTTTCCATCATAATGTTGTTCTAAGGGTTTTTCTGGGGTCCCAGCAAAGCAATGTTTTTCTACCACATTAATGTAAGAAGTACTCTATTTGTGAGGCTGGGATACATCAAACCAAAGAATGGTCGGTCACCTCTACAAAAATGCCCTCTTTGATTGACATCACTGCTTCCATACTGCAATGTGCAGATGCTGCCAAACTGTCCAGTCTTCCAACTTGCAGTCACTTTACCTTCCAGTCCTTGTTCAACTAGATGCAGCATCTTACCAACGTTTAATATACAGCTATAGAAAAGTGACCAGCAAAACCCAGTGGTATCCTCTTCCACCATTAGTTAAACCCACTTGCCACCGATGTCACAGGACATCAGCATTAACTCAAAAATGAATCTCTGTTTTCATATCTGACAACGAATTTGAAATCATGTAAAGGATGGCAGCAGTGGCAAAATGCATCTCTAGGTTACGACAGAGAAATTTCGTCAATCACACTGAACAATAACATCTATCACTTTCATTTGTTTGCATATGTAAGAACTCTGTTCCTAGCTACAACTTCATGTAACTACAATTTAACTGAATATATTCTGCTTTCTACTGCAAGTCTCTTAATGCTGTATTGTTCTCACATACACTGATGCTTTAAGCAAAACACGTCAATTTGTTTGGCAGTTAAAACAGAGGATTAAGGCTATGAGCTTCAAATGAGCTATTTCCTGTGGCATGAGGAGTGATTCTCACCACCTTCATTTGCCTGCAGTGTGACCTTGAGCAAGTCACTTAAATAGGTTCATAGGTGTGTACTAGGCTAATAGCCCTGGAGCCTTTCCAAGCCTAGCCCATAGGATTATCCTGGCATCGTGCCATCCGACCTTAGTTCCCAGTGCCTCTGTAGAGTAGAGCCACTGGAGTGATCTCTGGGGTGAATTTCCTATTTCCCATCCACTCATCAAGATTTCTCTTGAAGACAGCCAGTGAGGTGCTCTGTTGACATGTATGGGAAGTCTATTCCATAGCATGGGCAGTCTCTGGGTTATGAACCTGTCCCTCCAGCATGTTCTGTTGATTGTGATAATGAGGTTGAGGTCTCTGGAGCCTGTGGTGCGGAGGAATTGGGATTTCTTTACATGTAGTATTTCTAACAGAGCTGGGTCAGACATCGCTTTGTACGTCAAGCAGAGGTCACCTCTAAGTAGGTGATATGAGAGAGAATATTTGGAGTTTTCTGAGTCTGTCCATATAGGACAAGTACCCAAAACCAAATAATTGTAGCAAACTGGTGAAAATAAAAACTAAAAACCTTTAAACAAGAGGGAACTGATGTGGCAGCTTCATTTGGCAGCTAATCTGTGTCCAGGATTAAATGATTTTATATCCATCTTGCCTGCTTTAAAAGAAAGAGCGGAAAGGGTTTAATTTTATATAATTTTTTTACAGAAATGTATTTTATTGTATTTTTAGTGTTTACAGTGCATGCCTTTAAGATATTAATTTATTCAAGAACTCTTTTGTTTGACTGGTGGGATTCCTCACTTATCCTGTGAGAGTGTGACATATTTAAATCCACATGACTGTTTGTATATTGTTCTGATATGAAGTCAATTTTACTTTGATGAAAGTGCTTAACCTGAAAAATAAACTTGTGTCATACAGGACAAGTGTTTAAAGCCTAGGATCCTCTTTGTGAGGTAGTTTTTCAGCCTCTCCAGTTGTTGCAGGTGTCTAGTGAGATGCATGCCAAATGGGGCATTGTACTTCACTGGCCTAATGAGGGAAGAGTAGAGGGAGACAATGATCTCTTTCTTCCTGGATGCAAAACCCTTAGTAATGAAATGTGCCACACAGAAGGACTTCCTGACTACAGTGGCAATGTGCTGGTCAAAAGAGAAGTTGCTGTCAACCTGTGTTCCCAGATCTCTTATAACACCTTCTGTGTTCAGTGGACTACCATCGATGTGGTAATTCATGGGAACTGGGGTTTTCCCAAAGGGGATGATGAGACATTTTTTTGGCACTGGGCTTAAGGCCATGGTTCTGATACCGGTCGTTGGTCTCAGTGAGGCCTTTCTGTAGGATGTCATCACTTGGGGAGTTAATAATGGCTCCCAACTTGTAATCGTCTGTGAACTTTGAAAGCCGGAGTCCCTTCGTGTTGGTCTGGACTTCAGAGAAGTAGATACAAAACAGGAGAGGACCAAGGACAGATCCCTGTGGGACTCCACTCGTGACTGGTTGGCAGTCTGACTTGGAGTCATCTACTTTCACACTGTAGGTTCTATCTGTGAGCCAGTTTGCAACCCACCTAGTGATGTAGGGGTTGATGCCTAGCTAAGTGAGTTTTTCTATGATTTCTGAATGGGGAATGGTATCAAAGGCCTTGGCCAGATCAAGGTAGGCTGTATGAACCACCTTGCCTTCATCCACAGCTCTGGTGACTGACTCAAAGAAGTCGACCAAGTTGAGCAGGCATGATCTACCCTTCACAAAACCAAACTGTGTGGGATCCAGAGTTTGGAGATTCCCTATATCCTTGTTTATTAGGTCCATGATAATGCGTTCCACAGCTTTGCATATCAGACTTGTCAGGCTAATGGGGCGATAGTTCCCAGGGTCAGTAGTCACTCCTCCTTTGTGGAGAGGGATGACTATAGCAGTGCGCCATTCAGTAGGGACAAAGCCTGAGGTGAGGCTGTGATTGAACAGGGCACACAGGTGAGGTGCCAGTTCACTTTGTAGTTCATGTAGAACACAGCCAAGGATATTGTCAGGTCCCACAGAAACTGTATTCTTGGCCTTAGACAGTGCTGTTTTAACCTGTGCAGCTGTAATACTGGGTGCCTGGCAATCTACTGGTATTGTGATTGGTCCTTTGGGGGGGGAGATGGGTAAAGTTGGCACTGAATCTGTCGGCCAGTATCTTGGCAATAGCTGTTGGCTCGTTATAGGAGGTACCATTGTGCAGTAGCTCAGAGCAAATCTGGCTATTGCCATGGAGATTCTTTATATAACTTCAGAAGGCCTTGTGGTTGTCTTTACTATCTGCTGCAATTCTGTTTTCAGGATCTGATGAGGGATCTCAACTTTCTGTTGAGGCTAATAAGGGAGTTTTTCCAGCCTTGGGACTTCACCTTATTCTGCTAGTTTCCTCCTTCTGTTGTAGAGTTTGTTTATGGCAGGGGACCACCAGATTGGCTTCCTTTTTTTTTGGAGGAGAGTGTCCATGCATTTGTGTACGTGTTCGTACAGTGCATTGGTGTATGATTTGGAGGTCATGCAACTATTCTCCATTTACATGGGTGCCATGAAGTTGGCCACCTCTGTTTTCAGGAGCCCTAAGTTAGCTTTGGAGAAGTTTTTCATGGTAGTTACCTTTGTTGGGGGTGGGGGGGATGTGGATTTCCAAGGTGATTAGTTTGTGGTTGGATCTAACCAGGGAGGCATTGACTACTGGTGTAGAGCAACAGTCGCTCATGTTAGTAATGACCAGGTCAAGGATGTCGCTACCTCTAGTGGAGTAAGAACAAGCTGGTCCAGGGCATTTGAATTAATGAATTCTAGGAAATGGTGGGCAAGTGTATTGGTACATGAGTAGTTTTCCAAGTTAATGAAGGGGTAGTTGAAGTCGCCCAGTATGAGAGTGTTAGGTTGGACCCTACTATTCTCCAGGGTGCTTAGGAATGTGGAGTGTGAGTCTTGGGACATGGTTGGGGACCTGCAACAGGCTACGACCTGAATCGTTGTCTTACCCAATGTTAGCTGCACCTGAAGACAATGTTTTCTGGCAGTTGGTAGTTCAGGGTAGATTCCTTAATGTTCTCCTGGACTGCATGCTTAGTAACTGCCTATGAACCTATTTTAATGTATTCTGTTAACTGCTCATCACAATGCTAAACGGTCAATTGCAAAAATCATATGCTTCTCATACAATGTGTAATTAATTCATTAAAAAACACATGTAAAAGGAGCTGCAACCGCCACTTAATCATAAAATAAAATAAAATTTAATATGCAAAGCTTTCGAGTAAAAGAACCATTCTTCTGTGGAATACAAAAATGAAGACCATTGAAACATCTATACCTACACATGCCAGCAAAAATCAATTAAACAATTACATAATTAAATCAATTAAATCTATAATATATTTAAAGTTGTATAACTTTTAAAATGAACTCTGCTTAATTTTTAGAACTGGTTTTCCACTATTCATACTATTAAGACCAGATGTATAGTCAGCCCTAAAATAATTAATCCACTTATATGCAATAAATTCAGAAAATGTAACTAAAACACCTCCATGTTCATTTTTATAAACCCCATGTACAAATCTAAATTTAAAAACTTTCACCATTTGATACAATGTTTACATAAAGCATTTGTTTCTACTCCCCTTCTTATCTCAGACAGATGTAAACATATTACTTTCTTCAACTTACAGTTGGTCTTAACCACATAAAAACTAGTACATTTTACACAGCTGGCAAGATAAACTAAATTCTCAGTATTACAAGCTGCAGAAGTTTTAAATATGAACCCTTTTTTACTGAAAGGACGTATAAAACAAATTTCATTATTTATATAAATAAAATAATTATGCCATGGTACAGTACCATATTTCACACCTAATTTTTATCTAAAAAAGTAAAAGCTTTATAATACAATTTCTGCTTCAAATGATTTTCTTATAAATAAAATTATCTTAAGTACCCATGACTTCAGCAACTTCACAGCTGAATACAATATCAAGAAATTACTTCTAATAATAGCTTTAACCTGTGAGGTTCACCTACTGTAGTTCATAATATAACCTAATTTTCTAGTAGGTGTCCTAGCAGTATCAAGAGATTCTATTTTATTTGATAAAAACTGCTTGCCAATATTGTCTTGCTCTGATATCACATATTCCACATTACTCATTTAGCTGTTTGGAGTTGTTTGATTGTATATAATTAATTACTTCTGTACCAACAAATCACTGTTATACTATGCTCCATTAATGAAACGATTATTACAGTAAATGCTGCTTACAGGATCATAGGAGGTTACTAGACTAATGGCTCTGGGGCCCTTATAAGCCTAGCCAAGACTTTATCCCCAAAAAGAAACCCCAGTCAGCACCTGTCACCCCTGTCAATAAGGGACACAGCTGGAAGCCTTGGGACAAATTTGTGGTTTCCCATCCACTCATCAAGGTTGCGCTTGAAGAGGGTCACCAAGGTACTCTGTTGAAGTGTATGGGAAGTCTATTCCAGAGAAGGGGCAGCCTCTGGGAGAAAACCCGGTCTCTCCAGCAGGTTTTGTTAATGTTGCATATTAGATTCAGGCCTTTTGAGAGGGTAATGTGCGAGGAGTTAGACTTACGGATATGGAGCATCTGTAGTAGGGCAGGGTCTGAGATTGTCTTGTAGGCTGGACACAGATCACCTCTGAGCAATCTGTATGATACCACTTTGAATGGTAATGATTTGACCATGTCTGCATACGACAAGTTTGGAGGCTATGGATTCTCTTTGTGAGGTACTTCTGTGGCCTTTCCAGTTGGTGCAGATGTTTGGAGAAGTACATACCAAATGGGGTGCCATACTAAATTATTGGTCTAATGAGGGAGTAAAGAGAAATAACCTTTTTTCTGGATGCAATCCCTTATGAGATGAACGAAGTAAAAGACTTTTCTGACCACGCTACATGATGGCCGAATGTGAGACTTATCAACCTGAGTACCCAGGTCTCTCACCACAGGTTGTGTGTTTAGGGAGGTTGTCATTGATGTGGTAATCAGTAGGGGCCATGTTTTTGCCGAATGGTATGACAACACTTTTTTTTGTGTTTAGCTTGAGGCCATGGCTTTGGCACAAGTCATTATTTGCTGTGAGACCCTCATACAGTACATTATCATCATCTGGGGAGTCAATGACAGCATTCAACTTACAGTCATCCGCAAACTTGTTCAGCCACAGGCCTTTTGTCTTTGACTGGAATTCTGAGAAGTAGATGCCAAACAGTAGGTGCCCCATGAGAGATCCCTGGGGAACTCCACTAGTGACAGCTCTACTACCGAAGGTGGAGGTGCCTATTTTGACCTTGAGGGAGTCCTGTCAGTCAGCCAGTTGGCCACCTACCTGATGGGACAGGTATTTCCGCCAAGTTGTGTTAGCTCTTCCATGATGCCCAAATGGGGGATTGCGTCAAAGGCCTTGGCCAGGTCAAGGTAAGCTGTATGTACTGAATTTCCCTCATCCAGGGCCTTGGTGACAGTCTCAAGGAAGTCAACCAGGTTCAACAGGCAAGATCTGCCCTTGACTAATCTGAACTGGGTGGGGTCAAATGCTTGGAGACTGCCTATGAGATCTATAATCATATGCTCCATGGCTTTGCAGAGCAGACACTCCATGGCTTTGCAGGGCAGACTTGTCAAGCTATTGTGGCGACAGTTTCCAAGGTCAGTAGTGGCACCACCTTTGTACAAGGGGATGACAATGGCAGTTCTTCACTCTGCTGGAATGAAGCCTGTACTTAGTTTGTGGCTGAATAGGGTGCTCAATGGCGAAGCCAGTTCTTGCTGAACATGATACAGAATACAGCCTGGGATACTATTAAGTCCCATGGAAACTGTGTTCTTTGCTTTGGATAAGGCCTTTAATACTTGATCTATGCAGATGTGAGGTGCGGGACAAGTATCACCGATATCGAAAGGGCCTTGAGGGCAGGGGGTGAACTTTGTGCAGAACCTATTTGCTAGCTGGTTGGTTAAGTCAACAGGATCAGTGCAAATGATAATGTTAAGTAATAACTCGTAAAAAACCTGGACTTTGCCATGGAGGTGCCTGACATAACTGAAGAAGGCTTTGTGGTTTCTCTCTGTTTTAGAGGCTAGTTTCAATTCATAACTGACTTTGGAGGCTTTCACTAGTGCTCTAATTTGCTTGCTGATGCTAAGGAGGGAGATTTTCCAATTTGGAATTTGTTCCTTTTTACCCTTGGACAACAGTTTCTTATTGCTGTTGTAAAGCCTGTTGATAGAGGAAGTCCACCAAACAGGTTTGTGTTTCCTTGAGGTGCAGGTTTTAGCTCTGTTAGGTATGGCTGAGTCCATGCAGTTGTACAGGTGCTTGTATACTGCATTGACATAATGTTCAGTGTAGTTGTCTGCATCCTCTGCGGGGGGCAGTGGTGTGAAGCTACAGATACCCTTCCTTAGCAGGTTGTAGTTAGCGTTTGAGAAAGTTTTTACCTTGATTATGGCTGGGGGTGGGGGGGTGGGGGAGACAGAAACTTTGAATGAGGAAGTCCGATGATCTTATCTCATCAGGTAAGAACAAACTAGGAAAGTGGTGCAATGGTCACCCATGTTGGTGAGAACCAAGTCCAGAATGTTATATCCCATTGTGGAAGATGAGACGAGCTAGACTAGTGCGTTAGAACTGTTGAAGTCAAGGAATCACTGAGAGTGCATTAGTGCAGGAATAGTTCACCCAGTCTATGGTGGGGTAGATGAAGTCACCAAGGATCAGGGTGTTAGGGGGTACCTTGATGGAGTCGAGTAGATCCAAGTAAGAGGAGTGGGTGTCTTGAACCATGGGGGGGGGGTCTATAACTGGCTATAACTCAGATGGGTGTCTTGCCAACTGTCAGTTGCACCTGGAGTAATTCCAGTGCATCATGCTGGCAAACCAGTCTGGAGGTGTTCCTGTCCTTAATGAAGATAGAGACACCACCAACCTTGGTCTTCCCGACCTCATTTTGGGATCAGAATGTGTGAAATGAGGTACAGTCTGGTAAGGCAAGGGTGCTCTCCGCAGTCTTGAACCAAGTTTCCATGACAGTACAGACCATCGGCATCTTCCAGTGCAAGGAGAGCCTCCAGTGAGCACATTTTCAGGTTAAGGCTCATAGTGTTACGTCCATACCTACTAGCAAATCTGATATTATTGTTCCTAATAGTTTTTTGCTGATATTTCAACAAATCTATCCTATCTAGTGTTTGGACTAAATCACTAGTTTGAATTATTTGAGATCTATTACAACCTCGATCACAAAATTTGCTAATAAGGTCATGTTGTTGTGATGAGAATGCAACACTAGTAGAACAAATTTTGCTAACCCTCAGAAACTAAGATTTAGGGATATTCTGTATAATATGCCTTGGATGACAGCTGGAGGCATGACTAAATACAATGCTTTCCAAAGTCCCATCGTGCTGGCAACTTACTTTGACATCCAAAAATGAAACACAATCAGTGTCATAATGCACTATGAAGTGAATATCCCACTTGTTCTCATTCAGATATTGAACAAATTCACTAAGATATTCAACATCCGACTTCCATACCAACCAGCAGTCATCAAGATATCTTCTCCAAATGTCAATTTCATCCAAAAGCAAATTATGACTACTATCATAAATAATTTGTTTCTTCAAGTATCCCATAAAATGGTCAGCATATATGGGTGCAAATGATGCACCCATAGCTGTACCTTTCAATTGTAAGAAACAATCACCACTGAAATAAAATACATTTTTGGTCAGGACATGTTTAGTTAAATAAATAAGGATGGTGTTAAAACCAGGGCTATATAAAGGAATACAGTCCAACCAATATTCCAAAGCAGTCAAACCAGCCCAGTGTGGTACACTAGTGTACAAGGATGCAAAATATCCAAAGTATACATAGTCCAACCAGGTTCAAGCTGCATCTCGGAAATTATCTTTAAAAACTCAGTAGTGTCCTGGATCCTAGCCCCGTCCCCTTGTAACAATGGTTTAAGATAAATGGTAAAAAAAAAAAAGTGGCTAGATTCCATCATAGTCTCTCATCCCTCTCTCTCTCTAGAATAATAAATGTTCATGTTTGGGCAGATATGTATGTTTTTGTGAATTTGTGAATGCAAGCGGCACAAGCACCATGTATGTGTGTGTGTGTGTGTGTGTGTGTGTGTGTGTGGAGTTTGTCTTTATTGTAGCCACTAGCCACGTAAGTTGAATCATATATTATTGGAAAATGGCTATTTTTTCCTCCACAGGGCTACAGTAGATTTAGTAGTAGCAATGGTTATGGGATTTAGATTGCCTATTTAGTAGCATGGAATTTTCTATGAAGAGTTTTATAGCTGGAACTGACTAACTGAAATTTAAATGCAGTTAGTATCTGGTAGTTATGTAATGTAGGTCATACAAATGCTTACAATAAAGGATGAAGTGAAATGTACAAAATGACTTGTCTGATGGGGGTTAACAGAGGAATATGCATTATGTAATTTACAGCCTTCTTACTTATAAAATATTTCTTATTCTACAAGAAGAGGGGGATGCTAACTACACAAGTGAGAGGTTAAACATAATAAATGCAGGTACATCTTGGACAAGCCAGAGTTTAACAGGTGATATAAAAACAGTGACAGTGCAGATGAGGCTAAGATAAGAAGTAGAACAGATTGTAGAAAACTGAAAATGCTTAAAAAGACTGTGGCCTAGGTAATGCTACAGATGTAGGATCGGTTACATTACAGGTAGAGTTTGGGGCATTGATTTTATTTACTTAATTTATTTATTCTGATGACTTTTCCATATTTAGGCCAGCTGCTTTGGACTAGATATTTGTTTGGTTCATATTGACTGAATAATAACTTAAGTGGGTGAATAGATGATTCTGAAATTTCTTAAGATTCTTTTTCTTGCAGTGGTAACTGTGACCTGTTTGTCAAATTAGGATTCCTAATGACCTATTTATTGTACAGTTTATTTGTGCAGAAACAGTTTGTGTATGCAAAGGAAAAAGCAGATGGATTTATAATAGCACTTAGTGCTTCTTTGCATTTAGAGTTTGCAGTATTTATGGTGTGGTACTATGGTGTTTAATACCATTGCTGCTTCATTCTTTGCATTTAGAGTGTGTGTGTGTGTGTGTTTTTGTGTGATTTGCCATTATTTCTTCGTTCTTTGCATTTAGTGAGTGTAATACACCATATTTTGATTGTCTGTTCTTCACTTTGTGTTTGAAAGTTGGTATCCCACAATTCCAGAGTGGGTGGGGTTACATAATTATGCACTCAAATTTTATGTTAATCAGCACACAGATTTGTACCGATTTTTCATGGGCCTTTGACCAGATTTTTGATGGTTCCAGGTTGAGAGTTATGGTCAGCACCAAATTAAGTAGCATGAAATACAGTAAATTATACGAAAACTGCTGTGAATACTGCAATGTTACAAATTCTTCAAAATGAGTTATACACAGCAATGCTGCCCTAACTGCACATCTTAAAAAAGTGTAGAAACAGGAAGTGAAGTGTATGTTCATGAAAAAAATAACTAGCTATCTTTTCAGTAGCAGTCTCAGTCCATTAAAAAAAACAATCTTAGAAGGTGAGGTATACCTAGGTTACACAATGTGATTAGCTAATCTACAAAACTCACAAGACAGTAGCAATATTCTGGAAATTTCTGTTCTGTAAAAATTCTGAATAAGCCTCTACAGTTTGCTTTTTTTCAGCAACTTTAGAATAATGAAGTCATTCTTACTATCACAATCAGCCTCATCTGACTTGTCTTGACAGTCATATTCCCCATTGCACTGAAGACGAACATCAATGCACTGCCCTTTTTCACACTGAAACTGATTCTCGGAACAGACTGGGCAGTTCTTTTCATCACTCTGATCATCACATTCTGGAAAGCCATCGCAACGCCAAGCCATTGGTATACAATCTATCTCCCCAGTTGCACAGGTGAATTGATCTGGAGAGCAGGTTGGAGGCTCTGAAAAAAATGATAGAATTTAAGTAGTTGCACTTAAACAATGCAGTTACACTTGAAACACAAACGATGCACGAACACATATCCAACAATGTTCAAGGAACAGAGTATAATAAGTAATGCCTTATTTTTCCTGATTAACACAAAAAATGCCCCTCTCATGCCATAAATTCCTGAATAAGCACCATACTAGTTAATACTTTTATGTTATGATAAACACAACTGCTATCTAAAATGCAATTCCTAATATATATCAGAAAAAAGGGTACCACTTTAAAAAGCAACTCTGTATTTCACAATATACTTTTTAGCCATCAGCTTAAGTTCTTTACTACATAATACAACTCTGACACTCACTGTTCTGTTACAAGCTTTACAGCTCATTATACACTGCCAATACAGGAAATGTAGATGCAAGAGTCCCATTCGGATAATTTTTTTTGGGAATACTCCTCTAGCTGATGAATACTTTCACTGTACCATACCTCAGGTCTTGTCAGCTCTTCGCTCCATTACCAGTAGCACACATTTATTGTGTATTTAATGGCAAATCATTAAGAGAGAGAAGTGAAAAGCAGGCTAACAGACATGTCCTTAATATATCAGTTCATCTATGAAAAAAAACCTTTGAGAGATCCTATGGTGAGTTTACAATTTGGACCAGCAAAGCATTTTATCCAGCTATTGGCATGCTCCACAACAAACTACTTTAACTGGGCAGATGCATGTTGGTCATAATAATGTCTCTCCCTCTCGCCAAACCTTGCCAAGTACTATAACAGGCCCCTCTACTGAAAAGGATGAATTCAACTGATTTATCCTGTCCATCAACCAGCATTCAGCAACTTTTTTTCTGAAGTTTCTGTGTTCAGGAACAGATAAACACTATGGCACCTAAAATCGACTAGAAAGTACACTCATCCCCTCATCTCTCAGTCTATCATCATTGCCATTAGCGATCCCTCTTCAATAAATCAAAATAAAGAATGAAGACTTGGCACCCACACTGCTAACAAGTGATGCACAAAGCATATACACTTGTCCCAACTTACAGGGATTCCAAAGATCAGATGGAAGAAACACCCACATGCACACACACTCAGGGTATCTGACCAATATAAGAGGGTCCTCTTCACAAACTGTCAAGTTGAGTGTTATATCTAATACTGAAGACCCTTCCCTTATGCGTCCAGTGACCAAGTATTTTTTTTAAAACAGGGGGGCAAAACTATCAACATCCTCTATCCCAAGCCCTTCCCAATTCACATAGGCTGGGTGGCTGGGTGGCTCTGATGAAACATGAAAAAAATCATAGCTTCTGGAACAGTATCAAGTTGGGACCTCACTTCCAAGGAAGGATGCAACCCTCTCCATGAAAGATGATCTAGTTGCATTTCAAGGAAGTAAGACAGCAGCCCCCCACCAAGTGGAATAACCAGGGTATTCAACCCATGACTGGACCCAAGGGGTGCTGCACCCCCCTTATAAAAAAGAAAACAGAGGTACTCCAGAGGGCTTGAGTGAAGTCTGGTATCCCATCTGTGACCCAGAGGGTGAAATGACTAACAGAGTATAAAGGATAAATCCAGATAAAATCAGTTTAGCTAACATATCTAGAAGCCTCTCTCTCTGATACCATCCCCGTGAAAGGAATAAAGACACCTTGTTGAAGTTTCCAGTAGTTTATTCGGTCAAGTAGGTAGGTGGAGGAGTGCCTTTTGTTCTAATACATTGCATTCAACAGGTTAGTAATTTAAAGGCAGTTACAGACAATGGGTCAATGGGAGCTAATTGGAGGAAATCTTAGAGATAGAAAAAAACAAGGAGCCAGTCCCAGAGTTTAGAGGTTAGTCCCTTACTTAAAAACTCCTGAAAGACCTGTGAGGGTTTAGCAGTTCAGCAGCCTCATTCTTAGTTAAAATGTTTAATTTTAACTTCTAACAAACAAAACATGACAACAATATGAGCTACAACTATAGAACTATATTTAAGAAAACACTTACACCCGAGCTTCATCTGGTCCATCTAACAGAGTGGTTTACACTTTGATCATTTAAAAAGGCCTGCTTTTATGAGGCCATCACCAGACTTTACAAGTCTGTTTTGTAACATATAAAATGAGAGGCTGTGTCGGCATCGGTGGGGCTCATATTTCTTGGAACCCAAGTATGAAAGCTTTATTACAGAACTTTTCCCAGTCTATCACGTGTAATGTGAGAGGCTGTGTACATTTTTACAGGGCTCATTATGTCCTGACATACAATATGAAAAGCTAATCTTCTCTTGTATAGCAAAAAAGGTTTACAGTGCCTGCTTACAAGAAGCTCATACATGATTAATGTGACCAAATCCACATTCTTCTTCCACTTGATGAAGACAGACCCTTTTATATGCAGGGGAGATGGACACAAAGCTACACTAGGTAATTCCCATTTTTGAAAAATACATGCATACAGTGGAAAATAAGTGCTCATTTTTACAGCGCTCATAGAACACAAGTAGGAGGAAAAAAGTAGGTAAAGTGACACCTCAGAACCTTTTTTGTATGCTTTCTGTGCCCATGGAATAAAAAGCCACCAAGTGCAGAACTTCAGAGGATACAAAAACTTTATGCTAGTTAGATTTTTTTTGTTTATTAAAAACATAAAAGCATCAGAACCTCTTTGAACATAGGCAAATTGTGGGTATGGTGTAAAGAACAGAGCCATGTGGAGTTGTGCCCTGGAACAACAATTTTGTTTGTACTGCAGATGCTAGAAATTTTGTTAAATTCAGGTTGAGTGGCTACAGTACCTATACCTGGTAGCTGTGGAGTAGAAGCAGTGAGAGGTGGAATGCTCTTGGTTTTATTGTACTCCAGTCTGGGGTCTTCACTGTCAAGCTTCTTCCCGGTTCTAGGAGTTACTCGGTGCTCTTCTGTTCAGATTCTTGCTCTCTCCAAGATCCAGGTGGTAAAGTTAGTGCAAAAGAGGGCTAGATAGCGCTGTGCCTGGCTAGGTAAAGGGCTGGAAACTGGAAGGGATCTGGTGGAAGGGCAATTAACCTGCTGAGAGGGGGGGTGCCATGGGGCCCATGGTGGGGTTTGATGATTTAAGAGGCTGATGTACCACTATGGGAGTGGGCTGTCAATCAAACTGGGAAGCTAGAGTCTGACCACCTTTTCTCACTCTTAGCACCAAACGGAAAGCCCAAGTCCCAGATCAGTGGTGGTAAAAAAAAAAAAACATTTCAAATACCTGAAAGTGGCTGCTTAGGTTTGTGCATATCATAATTAAAAAAAAAAAAAAAAAAAAAATTTTAAAACCCATGTCAGTATACGTTTTAGATTTGTACACATCTACAGATCACAGAAAAGGGAAAAAAAATTATTTATATATATATATATATATATATATATATATATATATATATATATATATATATGTACACATGCATTTGCAGTACGGCGACTTTGTATATGTCTAACTGCAAAACATCTCCCCCTTTTTGACCCATGGTAGAGTGGTCGGAAATGTTGAATTCAGAATTTAAGACTTTCTGACCGTTCGACACCTGGAGCTTCGACATATAGGGTCGTGGAAACAGAGTTTCGACCATCAGTCGCTCGGTCATATGCATGTACTCCACACACACACACACACACACACACACACACACACACACACATATATATATATATATATATATATATACACGTATATATACACATATATATATATATATATATATATATATATACGTATATATACACACACACACACATCTATACATTTTATATATATATATATATATATATATATATATATATATATATATATATATCTATATAAAGTGGCTTATTTTTCATGTCACTAGTTCATAAGATAAACCATACTAATGTAGATGCAGTGATTTATAAATGTAATTACTTGATTGACTTTCATATTAATAGCCACAACTGGATTTAACAGTTTATGATGTCCTCATTCCTTCCTGTAGTGCTTTGGAATACTGCAATATGACTTAGAGTTTGCCATACCTCTCAACCTGGAAACATCAAAAATCTGGACAAAGGCCCATGAAAAGTAGGTATAACTGGCCAAAAATCGGGATGCTGATTAACATAAAACTTGCATACATAATCATGCAGTCCTGTCCACTCCAATGAAATTGTGGGATATCAACATGAAGATTGAAGTTACTAAATAAATAATGGCAGACATCTGAATTTCAGACTTCATATCCCTCAAAAAATATATAATAATACAAAACCTGTTATTCTAGCAACTATCTGAGGTTACAGGAGCAATATTTAAAACTGTCCCTATTTTTGGGCCTTTGTCCCACCATTATTTTTTGGCTCTGTCCATATTTCTTACTCTGACAGACTGAGAGGCATGGCTCTTTTTCAAATACAGACCAAGCTAGACAGAGTAACTAACCACATAGAAATAATCTATGGGGATGGATAGGCTGGGCAGCAAGTCAATGAGTCAACACAACTTGTCATTTCTTTCACCAAATTAGTCCTTTCACTGCACATCCTAGCGAGAAAACCTGTGCAGCTCGGTTCTAACTCTGGAAGCTACTCTAAGCACTTGGCATTTCAAATACACACATTCAAACTTAAACTTCAACTGCCTGGACTGTTTATTAGAAAAGCTCTTAACATGTCCACCCACCTGCAATTGCGTGTTGCATGTTACAGGATGTCAGCATCTTCCCAAGCCAGTTGGCTCGAGCCACATGAAAATTGGGAAATCTCCTGATTCTTGGCTGCACTCTGTGTATTGCATTAATCTCAGAAAAGAGCTACTTCCACAAATACAATATCCATCCAAGGTTTCAGCCCTGTACTGCCTACTGCATGCAGAATGAACTGCTTGGTCGTACATTAAAGATGGCTTGAATGGGTTATCGTTCGCTGCTATCTTGCAAAAATATAAACACATCTAGCAAGCTGTAAAGGTGAGACTGCTAAGCAACACAGAACTGAAGCATTCACTACAATCAGTTTCGTATAAAGCACCTGCAGTAGCCCTAGACCTACTAAAATGGTGCTGCAGAGAAAGCTTGTCAGGGCCAAATTAATACCGAACCATTCATCCATTTCTGGATGGTCCCATCTGCTGACCTCTAGAGACAGCCTGCAGTTTCTTAAAAGCTTACTCTTACCTATTTTATCGGTACTTATCTGAAACTGTATAAATATTTAAAATATGCACAAATAAAGAAACATGCATAGCTAATTACAGAAAAAACCCTCTTTGGTGTCATTTAAAGTGAGTCGGATTGCGCTTCTTGTCTACTGGTGGCTTGTTTGTATGAGATCATTTTGCCATCGTTTTGCTGCTGAGGATTTATTAGATACTATAAAGTAACTGGGGGCAGCAGGCTTCTCATCCCATAAGTGTCCCTACATCACTGACATGGTAGAATCCCCTACCGAATCCTGCTGGTAACAGAAAGGTAGGCAGGAAATTATGGAACCCGACCAAATGCTTGGGAAAAGTGACAAGCTATTGCTTCCTCAAAGTGCAGCACTACAGCAGAATATGGTAAGGGACTCTTCCAAAGCAACAACGCCACTGCAGTCTGCAAGACAGGAAGATTGTTTGTTCACGTTTGGTGCAACAGCTACAAGTGGGAAACGTATAAAGTTGTCAAGTTAAACTGTAATGGATTTACTTCTGATGCTTGAAATACTAAAATATCGAATTTCAGTATCTCGAGACCAGAAGAATGTAACTCCACAACAAAGAAATCCCAAAATATTGATACGCAAAACACCAAACTGTTCCCTGACCTAAAACTACACAAAACAAAAAAAAAAAAATAAACAAAACACACTAGTCTACATTTAAGGAGGGGAGCAACCCAACCGTTCCCCCCACATATATACTAACTACGAGGTCGCACTAACACAGAAACAGCAACACATCTACCTCCATGAGCCCTACACTCCCACTGCACATACACCACACATATGTAAAGCAATCACCACACTCAGCACCTATACACACAACCCTCACCTACCTACCCTAAACTGCACCTACAACATCCAAACATATAAGAAAAACACATTCCTACCCTAAATCCTTAACTACTACACACTTATCTTCATCTCCAAACAAAACCGAACACCATCTTCAACACACACACACCACTATGTCTTAAAGACACAGCACACTATACACACACACACTGGGAAATACTTACCTCACACATTTGACATTCCCAGAGTCAAAAAAGTGCAGTTTTGACAAACTGCACTTTCGTTCTTCTGGTTTTGAGATACTGAAATTCGATACTTCAGTATTTCACGCATCAGAAGTGAACCCATCCTAATAATCTACATAAAGATGACACTTTCTTTTTTTGGTTAGGAAAAATGATGATGAAATCAAAACTTAGCAATATGTATTTTCACTGGCTTTTATAGTCATCGGAGGCTCAGTAGTCTTTATAAGTTTTTGCTGCACAAGCACATTCCCAAGTTCAAAGGCTGCGGTAAGCACCATAAAACCATTCTGTATATGCTCTTGCAGCATGGACTCGGCAAAACAGCTATGCGTTTTTTCTTTCTTTCTAATTTACAACTTGATTCTAATGCTCCTTCCTTACCTGGTTTTAGGTGGGGATAGGGTTTTGCCATTTTTAAAGTTCTGTGGGTCGTGTACTTCAATCCAGCAAGAAATTAAAACCCCCAAGAACAGCCCAGGTGGCTACAACCAACTAAACAATGATGTTGCCACTCAAAATATGCAGTCTGTCCCGAACAGCTGGGATTACAGTCGAGCAGGCAGTCCTATAAACAACTACAAAGAATGTCACGTCACCACTCTTGGTTTGAAACTTCCATCCCAGTCTCCAACTTGAATTTGACAGGCACAGCCTCACAAAGCTGATGTCAACGCACGACCCTGCATGTGATGGCATCAGCTACAGCTTAAATTGTAAATATAAAAAAAAACAGAGCTGTTGGACATGCTAAACCTAAAGAAATCCCAGTCCCTCCAAGTTACATGCTCTAGGGACCTAAACCTTGTCACCACAATAAACAGGAAACGCTGGAGTGATAGATTCCTGTCCCAGAGACTTCCTACACTCTGGAACAAGCTACCCATCTATGTCAAGAAAAGTTCTTCATTAGCACTCCAAGAAAAATCTTGATAAGTGGATGGGAAATCGGAAATACACCCCGGGGATCACTTCTGTGTCTCTGCTGGACAGTGGCACAGGAAAATAACTTTCTTGGGTGGCATAAGCTATGGTACCTTGCTGGCTAGGCTTATGTAGGCCCTTAGGCCGATAGCCTAGTACCTGCCTATGAATTAAAGGGGCAACTCAGAAATTTGTGGCACCCCATTATTTTGCCCTCAAAATGGGTAAATACTGAGGAATTCAGTACTTTTGAAAGGTCTGGTATTTGTATCATGAACCGTCTAATAAAAATCAAGCCATAGCTTCGCAGTTCAAATAAACACGCACATCTCTAGTAAAATAAGTGCTGCTACTGATGTACAAAGTTCAAACTGTTAAGCACAAACTTACCTTCACAATAGTAGCAATCAACAGATGATAGGTCTTAAATGTATTTTATAACACAGTAAACACTACATATTCATTTTGTAATGTTTTGTACACATGTTATAATTCAGAGGCAGTCATATATGTTGTCAGCTACATTCTATTTAAGCTTTGAGCTTTCATACAAAGCTGATGCAATTATGTACATCTTGTTTGGTTGTCCAATATTTACAGAAATAAGAAAAATAAGACAAAATCAATAATACATGAGCAGTAAAGTACAGTTTTGTACCTACCATAAATGTAGATGCTCGAGTGTACACCCTGCTGCAGTCATTACACTTGGGTTATCCTGTCGTCAGGTGGTCCCGCAGTCAGACAGAATTCCAAAGTCTTGGTCCGGCGTCGGTTGCTGTCACTTCTTCCCTGACGTCAGTGCGCTAGGGGTATATATAATGCAACCAACGCCATTTTCTTCAGTTTTTCTTGCCCCAGATGTCAGGTGCCCCCAAAAAGGTGGTCAGTAATAAGTACCAAATTGAGTAAATTTTGCACAAACACAAAATCCCTCCAGCTATAAGCAAATACATCAGGAAGGTATTGTAGAGATTTAGCCAGTTAGATCAGAGGGGATGGAGGGAGAGTAACCTGGACTGCAGCAGGGTGTACACTCGAACATCTACATTTATGGTAGGTACAAAACTGTACTATGTTCATCATATTACCCTGTTGCAGTCATTAACCTTGGGTTGAATCCCAAAGCTAAGGATGGGTGGAGGAATCATAGAGGGTTAGAGGAGGCTAGAAGGCCCTGCAGAACTGCAGTGGCGAAGCCCGCCCTAGTCTTAGAGTAAAGTGGTAAGTGATCGTGTTTGGTAAAGGTGTGTACTGAACTCCAAGTTGCAGCTTCCAAAATCTCCTTGGTTGGAACCCCCTGAGAAAGGCTGTAGATGTAGCTGTTGCCCTGGTAGAGTGGGGCCTAATGGTAGCAGGAACTGGTTTTCCATGATGGGTATAGCAGAAACGTATGCAATGTCCTATCCATTTGGAAATGGTTTGTTTTGATATAGCCTTCCCTTGTGAAGCTGTAGCATAGGATACAAAGAGCTGGTCAGATTTTCTGAAAGCCTTAGTTTTGTCCAAGTAGTAATGAAGTTGCCTGTGAATGTCCAAGGAATGCAGGAGTCTCTCACCTTTGTTCTGTGGATTTGGGAAGAAGGTGGGTAAGTGGATGGTTTGACTTAAAGCCACACTGGAAACCACCTTAGGCATAAAGGAAGGATTAGTTCATAGAGAAACTCTGTCTTGATGAAAAATGAGGAAAGGTTCCACTGCCATTAGTGCCTGCAGCTCTGCGACTCTTCTAGCTGAAGTTATTGCTAGCAGAAAAGCAGTCTTCCATGAAAGGAACTGAAGATCTGCAGAGAAAGCTGGTTCAAAGGGAGGTAGCGTTAGTTTTTTTCAGAACAAAATTGGAGGTCCCATGTTGGTGTAGGTGCTCTCCTGGGGGGCCTAATGTTTTTTTGCCCCTCTGAGGAACTGCCTTAGAAGTGGATGCGAAAATATGGGTGGATCCGTGTTGTAGTGGGCTGAAATAGCTGAAGCATGGATTTTAATGGAGGAGAAAGAAAGCCCTTTGTGCAATATCTCAGTTAAATACTGTAGAATGTGAGGCATGTGAGGCTGAATTGTGTCTTGGCCTTGGGCTTGGTTCCAGGCACAAAACCTTTTCCATTTGCCCGAATAGGCCTTCCTGGTGCTTGGCCTCCTAGCTTCCAGAATGACGTCCATAACTGCTTGGGAAAGAGGAGCTGGCTGGATGCTTAGGTGATTTGCCATGCAGCCAGATTTAAGGTTTTGAGCTGGCTGTGAAGAATCTGATTGTTTTGCTGTGTGAGCAAATGGGCAATTTGTGGCAAGATCCAAGGTGGGCCCTGGGCCATATTCCTCAATAGTGGGTACCAGTGCTGGCGTGGCCAGTCTGGGGCTATGAGAATCAGATGTGGTCTCTCCTTTACTTTCAGAAGCACCTATGTGAGGAGAGGCAATGGAGGGAAGGCATATACTGTCAGGTTTTTCCAACTGAAAGACAGTGCGTCCACTTTCCAAGCTTGATGGTGAAGTGTCCTTGTACAAAATTTTGTTAGTTGATAGTTTTGAGGACTGGCAAACAGGTCTATGTCTGGAAGGCCCCATTTTTGAGTTATCATTGTAAATACCTGTGGATCTAGTTTCCACTCGTGGGGATCCATGATGTTTCTGCTGAGGTTGTCTGCCAATGTGTTTTTCTTTCCTGGCAGGAATTGAGCTTGTAACTGAACTTGGTAAGCCAGAGCTGTGTTCCATAAGGTCATTGCTTGCCTGCATAGAGGGTAGGAGTGAGTACCCCCTTGTTTGTTTATGTACCACATTACTGTGGTGTTGTCCGTCTTTACTGTAAGTTGCCCTGGATGTAATAGATTCCTGAAGGCTGTCAGAGCTTTCTGTACAGTTAGCATCTCTTTTTGATTGATGTGCAGATTCCTTTGATCTGCAGTCCATACTCCTGGAACGCACTGTCCTGCCATGTGTGCCCCCCAAGCGTAGTCTGATGCATCTGTTGTGATAGTTTGCCTGGCTGGGGGCAAGGTGAAAGGCTGACCCTTGTTGAGGTGACATGCCTGTGATCACCATAGAAACTCCTGTTGTAGGCAGGGAATGAGAGATATCATTGTGTCCAAGCTGTGGCTGTGTTGAGACCATACGCTTTTTAGGTACCACTGTAATTTCCTCATATGCAGCTTTGCAAATGGTATTAGTAGTATGCAAGATGCCATGAAGCCCAAGGCCTGCAGAATTTTTCTTGCAGTTAATTGGGTCTTTGTTGCCATTGTTTTGAAATATTGAGTCAGTTGTAGTTGTTTGTCTGGCGTCAGATAAGCCTTCTGGGTCGTTGTATTCAAGCTGGCACCCAGGAATGTCATATTTTGTGAGGGTACTAGTTTTGACTTCTGTGTACCCCAGGCAATTTAGTAGATGTTTTACAAAAGCCAGATGATGTAAGAGAATGTCCTTGATTTCTGCTTGGATGAGGCAGTCGTCCAGGTATGGGTATATTTGAATTCCTCTTTGTCTGCAGTATGCAATTACTGGTGCCAGGCATTTTGTGAAGACTCTGGGCGCAGTAGATAAGCCAAAGGGCAGTGCAGAGAAATGGTAATGGGTTGAACCTGCAATGAAACGGAGGGATCTTCTGCAACTTTGTCTGATAGGGACATGCAGGTATGCCTCCTTGAGGTCCAACGTTACTAGCCATGCTTCCTTGCCCAACATGGGAAGAAGCTGCTGTAGTGTTAGCATCTTGAATTTGGGTACTTGTAAGAAGGTGTTTAGAATTGAAAGGTCCAGAATTGGTCTCCAGGCATTGTCCTTTCTGGGCACTAGAAAGAGTCTTGAGTAAAATCCTTGACCTTGCTCTCGAGTAGGTACCAGTTGAATGGCTCTCATGTCCATGAGAGCTGTAATTTGTTTTTGTGCCTCTGCCCATTGATTTTGTGGCAGGTTTGGCATTCCTCTTTTCATTGGCAAGGTGTGGAAATGGAATCTGTATCCCCGTAAAATTATGTCTAGGACCCATTTGTCCTTTGTGACAATGTGCCAGTTGTCTGAAAAAAGTGCGAGTTTTCCTCCCAAGGGGGCTGCCAAGAGAGCGTTGCTTGGCCAGATGAGGTGCAAGTCACTGAGTTTGCCTTCTGGTAGATTGGGACTTGTCTTTTCCTCCCTTCTGTGTTGCAGTGCCCCACTGGCGAGGTTTGTACTGGGCTTGTGGTTGTCCTCTGCCCCTTGGATGTCTGTATTTACCCCTCTGTGGTCTGTCAGTAGCTGGAAAGAACCAATTTTTTTGTTGGCCAGTTTCTGCTGAAGTGAGGGGGCTGTACCTGTAGGAAATCTTTGACTGTCTGCATAAATTTTGCCTTATCCTCCATTTTAAGACTTCTTCTGCCTTAACTCCAAAAAGAACATCCTGCTGTAAGGGGGCATCTAGAAGCGTTGATTTAACATGATCAGGCAGAGTTTGTTCCTTTAACCAAGCATGCCTACGTATCACAGACCCAGTGACAGCTGCTCTGCAGGAAGCCTCCAAAGAATCAAACCCACATTGTAAGGTATGTTTGCCCACCTGTTCAGTTGCATGCAACAGATCCTGCATTTCTTTCAATTCAGACTGTTGAGGGAGAGTTGTCATTCTTTGCTTTAACTGAGAGATTAGAAATTGCTGATACTTTAGCATGTGAAATTGGCAATTTAGTGCCCTCATAGCTAGAGTGGCTGAGGTGTAAACCTTTTTCCCCCACCTGTCTAGTGCTCTGGAATCCCTCTCAGATGGTACAGGATTTTTAGCCATAGAGGCCTTAGCCCCTTTGGGACCCTGGGAGATTGTCTCTGGGTCAGCAACAGGGCTTTTATAAAGAAATCTGTGAGAATCAGGCACTCTGTATTATCTGTCAGGCTTGGCCGGAGCAGGAGGTAGAGAGTCTGGGTTCAAACTGGATTCTAGGTAAACATCATCCACAATGTCTAAAACTGGTGGGATGGCAAGAGATCTATGTTGGGGGAGTAAAAGAAACTCTCTGAGCCTTTTCTTCGAGTCAGTAGTCTTGACCTTCCCAGTGAAAATGTTTCCTCATAGTGTGTAAAGTTTCCCCAAAGGAGTAGTCTTCAGGAGGAGAAGCTGAGGGAATGGAATCCTCAGCATCACAATCTTCATAAGGGGAGAAAGAGTAATCTTGGTCCTCAGAGGAGTCTGAAGAAATGGACACTTGTTCAGAGGATGCATAATCTTCCTCTTGTCTAGGCCTTTTGTCAGGAGGGGGCTGGGAACCCCTGATTAAAGAGATCAAATCTTCAGCCATTTTAAGCATTGGTTTCTTAGGCATGGGGCCTTGAACAGGGGACTGAAGTGCAGTCCTTTTAGATTTAATAGGAGTCTTCGTCTTGGGATGCGTTTTAATGGTGAGCGTCGTCGGTCTGAAAACACCTTCAGAAACCGAAGGCGTTTCTGCAGCACTGACATCTTTTTCAGCAATGTCGTCGGTAGGGCCTGAACAAAATGGCTGTGTCGGCCTGGTACATTCCGCCAAAAGTTCCGAAGCGGTCTCGGATTCCAGATCTGCAGTAGTCAGGGGCTGTGTCGGAGCCTCACTGAGGACCAGAGAACCAGAGACCGGACCAGCCGAGGCTTCGGAATCTGGCTTAGGCCTGGGCTGTCTGTCCTTATCCTTGCGTTTTTTGTGCACGCCGGTAGTCAGTTGCTCCGACGGCATAGTGTAGCTAAATTTTCTACCGAAATAGTGTCGTACGAAATCAAAACATCTTTAAATAGTACGCTTATTAAACCTAGCACAAAAACGACAATTACTGACGTCGTGGTCTGGGCCTAGGCAAGGTATGCAATAAGAATGAAAATCCTTATGAGGTATTTGCTTCCCACAAGAAATACAATTGTTAACTTTTTCTGACATTGGTCTGAGGCAAGAAAAGTTTCCCCAATGGGGTACTTAGCTTTATAGAAGACTTCGGTCTGAAATTCGAATTCGAAAATCTCAGGAGTTGGCCGACCGGCACTTGCGAACTGCTTCTGCTTCGGGCACCATGCGGCAAGAAAGACTGAAGAAAATGGCGTCGGTTGCATTATATATACCCCTGGCGCACTGACGTCAGGGAAGAAGAGACAGCAACCAACGCCGAACCAAGACTTTGGAATTCTGAACGACTGCAGAAGGGTAACACGATGAACATCTTAATATTTCTCTAGACGGAGGTCGTACATCACTTGTGGTGCCTATGATATAATCATTAAAAAGAAATATTTCAATAGATTCTATATAGCATAATTTTGCAATTACTATGGTAAATATGAATAGACAATAATAAACACCTAAAAGCATCACTTATCTGACCCAGAGAAACACCATGAACCGTCACTATGGTTTAATGAGGCTTGCAAAGAATTTTTTTTTTTTAACTTTTCGTATGTACTGGGTGTACAAGGATGGGAGAACTCAAATGACAGGAAATTAGCTCTTCGCTCAGCTTCAAGGAGATCTTGCACTACCAGCGGTAGCCAGAAACAGCAGACAGCATGCAAACTATACTAGGGTATGAAAGCAAAACCACAGACAGCATTAAGTTACTGACAAAAACAATGGATTGGGGGCTCTTTTGGTTGTCCTGGTAATATCCACACTTCTATCCTCCATCACTAGAATAGACTCATCTTTGTTAGTCAGTATTCTAAACTCACTAGCTGTTTTTTGTCACATGGAAAATGACTGCTGATGAACGAGCTGTTTTTTTTTCTGATTTTAGCATGTGCAGTCAACATCCCCATGTTTGCCTGCACCGATACTTTGTTTTGTTAGCCTGCTGCACCTGTAGTTAAATGCCCATTTAATCTAACTTCTACTTTCAAGATCCCCTTACTTTATTTATCCAACTCCTTAACTTCATTTTTTCATTAATCATGTTATGTTTATGTTTAAATTTACTGAATTGCAAGGATTCAGTTCTAAGTAACCTCAGCATATGCCTCTGTCTGTGCGCCTATGTTATTAACAAGAACAAATGTCAAATTATTCAAGCAGAAAACATTTTCTGTTTTCCTCTAAACAGCACTGAAAACAAATATACTATAAATGAAACATAAAATAAATAAATATTCTACAATAGATGAATCGGTTTAAACAATGACAGAAGTGCGTCTCCCAGTCATTTCTCAAATTTTAGTAAACATTTCCCACTTTAGGCATCTGAAAACGTATTAATCCTTTACATTTCTAAAACAAGCTATATTCTCATGCAGTAAGGCTGTTTCAACTAAATACTTCATGTGTTCTAATTTATAATGTATACAGTAAGTTTATTACACTACTTAACTTTCAGGATCCAAGTTCACCCATCTTAAATATGCATTGTACCAAACTCGGAGTAGCAGAGAACTGGAGCTTATCTTGCCTAAGCAATGGGCGAAAAAGTAGGAACCAACCCAGCTGGGAATCCAGTCCACACACACCCCCAACACCACTCAAGACACCTAGAGCCCACTTAGCTCCATAATCTACCTGCCAATATGTTTTTGGAATGTACAGTGAAACAAAAAACATGGTAAAGCCCAGCAGAGGCACAGGAAGAACGTATAAATTCTTAAAGAGAGAAAAATCCTACCCAGGAAACTGAACTGGGAAACTAAGCATTGTGAGGCAGCAACATTACCCAGTAAAAATCACTGTGATGAGGGCACTGGTGAAGGTAAACATTTTCAGGAGTAATTAATATGGAAAAGTTGTACACTGGCTCACCAGATGCACAGTAGCAGGCGCCGCCCAAACCTCACCTCAGCTGGTTGACGTCTATTTGTACTTATGAATAACAAAACCAATGTGGTTTTCATCTGCATGAATATTCATCCTGATGAGGACACACATGAGTATTCATGGAAACTGTAAAAATTTCAGGAAAAGATTTGCAACTATACCTTGTTGGTATTCAAATACAAGTAGGCATCTAAATCAGGCTAGTCACTCGAAACTCGTTAGCCGGTACTGATCTATAAATATTTTGTTGTAAATAGCATTGAGCTATGCATTCCCACCACTGCTTAACACGCATCTAAATAGCATTAAGCTAAGCATGCCTATCATTTTATAACGCTGTTCATAACACGCACACTTTTCTTTCGAACGGGGACACACACCCCTGCGCCCCCTTGTGGGAAGCCCTACTTCAATATAACAACTCCAAGATCGCACTAGATTGAGGAAGTGGGTAAAAAACAAGTACACAATGAATGAGTGAATTTCCCCTCCTTGACCAACTTACTATATGAACTTCTAGGACAGTGCATCCTAGCGAAAAAATGACAAGTACAAATACAGGAATAAAGACAAAGTGCTTATATTGAAATCACTTCACTAATCAACAATCAATGTATGCATGATGTCATTGGCACGTCATGCAGATGTGCCAATCATTCATCATTTGCATACCAAATCACAGGGATTAGGTCTGTTAATCACTCCAGTCACGCCCATTCCTGTGCGAAACAGCCGGTGAGCCAGTACATTACAACATTACCATTAATACTACATAAAATCTCCATCATTTACCAGTCAAACCAGTCAGTCTGGAAAGTTTCACATTGGTGGTCAAGTGTCAATTTTCATTAAAGCAGCTTGCAAGCTATACATAAGTTGCAAAAGCATAGCTGATCTTTGTTAACAAGTGTATAACCACACAAAACTCACAAAACTGTACATTCTTCCACACAACAGAAATGGCAGAAGCCTGGATACTGCATCACTGACAAGGAAGGAAACTGCACTGCAAGTCAGCATGACCATTACTGAAGCAGAGTCATCAACACTATTTGCATCATATAGTGCTTCTCATCTCAATGAAAATGCAGTAATTAATGTAGTGAAAGTGATGTTATGAGCTGGTAAGGTTTCATTTTTTTCTAACCATGAGAAAAAAAATGTAAGGGCTTCTTTATGTTTTATGCACAAACCACTTCTGTAAACACTACTCCCAAAAGCAAAGTGAAACCTTGTGTTCTATGGGTAAACAATTTCTAATGATGTAATGGGTAAACATATAAATGCTCTTGCAGGCATTCCAAACCACATGAAACCATTTTAAGTATTACACAGAAGGGACTGCTGCAGTAGCCTTGGAATCTGTCGCATGCACTGTTAAGTGATTACACAGATTAAAAAGAAAACCATAACTGCTACTCTGTATACATGTTTATACTATGCATGGACTTCATAGGGCAATGGCCATTTACTCAACAAAGTTATATCAGCAACATTACCAATATTTTCAGATACAGTTTCTCTGATAAGAAAATGTATTACTTGAAAGGATGACAATTATAAGATCAGTCACGTTGCCATAAGGCACCAATGTTATGCAGTAAACCAATGTACAGCATGAAAACTTTCTCCATTTCTCTGTCTTCTCCCCACGCTATCTTTTCCTGCAACTATTTTAATAATATGCTGCTAGCCCCTATAGCATAAGCCATCACAGTCATTATGGCTACATCTTATCCAAAATGCTCTGTTAAGCATGATTCCATATTCAATCCATGTTTTGACTTTGCAAACTGCTTCTTGAAATAAATGTTGTAGCACATTTTTGCATCTGCAATATACATGTGTTAGAACATATCTTTGTTTCATTTCTTACATGATCCTATTCACACTGGCTGTGCCTGCCAATAGTCCAGTGAAATCAGTACACTACCCCAGTAAAAAAAAAAAAAAAAAAAAAAAATACAAAAATATAAATACATAAAACATCATTTTATACAAATATCATAAAAACCTTGCACTACATAAAAACTTTTATGTTGTCTTTTGGCTTTTCCTGGTTAGGGGTCGCCACAGCGGAACTCCGGTCCGCTAATGATTGGTAGTTGATTTTTACGTGCCGCGTTACCAGCCCTGACGCACAACCTTCAACGAAGGTATGCCCATTCGCACATGTCTTCATGCAGAAGACGCTCTAGCTGAGAATCAAACCGGACAGCGTCTTACTGTGAGGCGACAACGCTACCGCAGCACCATACAATTATAATGAAGTCTAACCAAATATGTAAAACAAAATTCTCTAAACAATTGAACATGTAATTGTTTAATCACATTTTCCATCAGATCATGAAAGGCAAGTGTAAATAAAATCAGCTAGCAGAATAAAGGAAGGTACCCCTCGAGTTCAACTGATGATGCATACAAACTCCTATGCAGCTGCTTCTACCTCCCCACTTTCTGAATTCTCTTTCAATATATCCTAACCAGAAATTCAATACTTATCCACAAGTCATTTCAGGGGTTGATGCTTCTTCATGACTGACTTGACTTTTAAACTCTTGCTGATCTACTTATATCCCAAGTCTTCTACTTTCTCTGTTACAACCAATATTATTATACCCCTACCATCCATCTCAAATTACCTCTTCCAGAATGTACTTCTCAAAAATTCCAAACATACTTCTGTAATCCACCTTCTCTAACCTGTTTTACTCAGTTTTCTTTTTCTGTATCTGCTACACTCATCTTGCACCCTCCAAACTGTAAGCTTCCTGAACTCCACAAATGGCTTTACAGAAGGCTTCACTATGCCTTACCATGACTAGAGATGTTCAAGTAAGTAATAACTCTTGGATCTTCGGCTCAGAAGGTCTGATGGCCATCCTGACCTACAGAGCTTAGCACCCTACCCCTTCCAAACTGGGCAGATGGCCTTAACAATACAGATCATGACATCAGTGGTATAAAAGGGATGTCTGTCCATGACGTAATCTGTTCAATTTTGCCCTAGCAATATAGTCTTGCATACTTTGAAGACAGAGCAGTGTCTATCCTGGTGGAAGTAATTCCCAAGAAGACTTTCCAATGAGAACCCCCACCACACACACACAGACACAGACACACAGACATACAGACACACAGACACCTGCCTCTAGATTTCAAACCAACATGACAAGGAAATAACCTTGTCAGGACAACAGACAGACAAAAAAGGAGGAAGGGTGACTAGCTTACTTACTCCAAAAAAAGAATTCCCAAAGAAAGGAGAGAAAAGGGAGGAAATTAGTAGTGTATAGCTGAACATTCACAGTTATGCTATGATGTTACATAATTATACTGCATTCACTGCATTGTTTGATGTTGGATTAATAATCCTTATGAAGATTCCCAAAGAATATGCACCAGTGAGTACAAAGTTCTTGGTAAGACCGGGTTACAGCAATCCCTACAGAATGCCAATGGCAATTCCAGCCATGGCTATATATGAAATGTCTAAAATGTAGTGCATAGAGAAGGTCTGGACAGATGACCAGGACAAACTGGGCATTCACCCTTCTCCAGTGAAAGCAGAAGTAGCCCAGAACACATTTGCCATGAAAAAATAACAGATGCAGAGTGCGCTAACAATGTGGATAAGGTCGGTTTGCCAAAAGCTTCCTTTCCTTGCTCTTTACAAATGAAATGAACTGTTCAAACGTTCTTTTCCTTTTCTTTTTTGTCCAATGCCATGGACATCCAGGATAGTAAAATTATTTCCCCATGTACTTAAGAGTGATGCAAAAAACAGAAGAAGGTGAACAGACTGATTTAGATATAATTTAGTCACTAATTGAAGCGTAACTGCAGGGTTAGTTCAGAGGGTGCTCTTAACCTTGTGGAAGAAGGGAAATGGCTTATGACAAACCCTTCCAGTATATGTAACTGACATCAGCAAGATGGTTTTTCATGTTGCCTTTCTCAAGGAGTGGAGGCAGCTTCTTCGAAGGAGGATATATTTAGCATCTCCAGAACATGGCAGAGATCCTAAAGTGGAGTAAATTCCATCAAAAGAAGGGATAAAACACAGGATCCCCTAGAGGAACTGCATTACTGACCACAAGAACAAGTGTGGGGCTTTACTGGCCACAAGGAAACTTGTGGGGATACAAAGCAAGACAAGTTGAAATGGCTGAAAGTTTTTTCTCCTCTGAGGTACAAGATAATCATGTTTTGCAAAGGTCTGATGGCAAGTGAGGCTGAAAGACATAGTATCTGTAGGTAGGGCCCTAACCCCTCCCCTTTGGCACCAGTGGAAGAATATTTTCCATTTAGTTAAGTATGACTTTCTTGTATTTAGTTTCCCAACCTCCCTTAGGATGTAGAACACATCATCTGAAAACATGTGCCTAAAAGAGTGACAGCTAGGGCACCCATGCTGTCAGCATTAGTGTTTTCAGGTTGGGGTACAACAAGTGACACCTTGTTTTCCATGAAGTTGTTCCCCAGTGACTGAACATTACAGGGTATATCCTTACTTGGATCAGCAAAATGGAGCATCATGTTTCCTGGGCTAAAATGGGATTATGATTAGGATATTTGGGGAGTCCATCTGTATAAACCTAGGGAGGGACTAAAGGTTCTACAATAAAAAAAAAGAATAGAGAAATAGATTTGCCCGGTCTATGGAGAAGGTATCTATTGCCCAAATTTCTACTGCTTGTATCCTAGTGTAAAATGTTCTGATTTTTTTTTTTCTGGAGTAGCAAAAATGCCTGTATCTGGCACACCTACATTTGAAAGAAGTCCAGAAATGCATCCCTGTGTAGCATCCCACTCATCTCCTGTCATACTCAGTTAGTGTCCTCAGAATTTCTCCTGAGATGGGGTGTCAAGAGGCTCTGAGGGTCATTCCTGAATCCATTGCCAGATCCCATGGCTGCACTGTTAATCCTACCTACACAACTCTAAGGAATGGGACCCCATGCATGTTATTTGACACCACTGGGGTAGTAAGTGCATGGATGTGTAAGACTGCCTGGTGCCAAATGGGCTTGAATGCCTTTATGGCCAGAATTTCTTCCAGCGTTATTTTTATGTTGGTATGTCTCCACCTCTGGGTTTTGTCCCGAAACACCTGGATCCTCAGTTCCCAAGGCTGTATCTGAGGAAACTGTGGTAAGCATCTCATATTCCGGTCTACCTTGAAAGGCAACCCTCTGACAGAGGAGCTGGGGCATGAGAAATGTTAATTGATCGGATGCACCATGAGAGCTTTTTCTTGATGCAGGGCAATAGTGCTAGGGCGACACTGCAGGGACTTGGGTATGTGGCACACTCTCTTCCTCTTTCTTGCCTCTGGTAGAATGACCAGCATTTTGTATGATAGTTTCTGCAGTAATTTGGTGCAGGGGAATGAAATAATTGATTTGCAGCCACATAATCTTGCCCTTTTTGTCAGGACTTTTAAACACCTTTTCTGAAGGAGTTCCAAAGGGAAACTCCTTTTCCAATGGGGCATTAAAGACCACTACTTCAATCTGCCCTGGTATGGCCTGTGCCCCCAGCCAGGCATGCCTCCTTAAGATTGACCTTATAGCTGCTACCCTGCATCGTGAAAGCAATGCATCACATCCAAGTTTAAAGGCGTACATAGACACTTGAGAATTGAGGCTGGATACATATATCACTTTTCATTTTCAGATTCTTGTCCTTGGCCTTTTCTTTTAATTAGGATAGCACACTTGCCTGGTATTTTGTCACGTTGGTTTGGCACTAAGGACCCTGAAGGCCAAGTAACAGAGGTGAAGATTTTCTTCCCAAATCTGTTGAGAATTGTTTCTTAGCTCAAGCTACTGTTGTCCCCTTAATGGAATCAATGAACATCACAGATGGATCTACATTAGTATTTTTACATAGGTATATGAGGAAATCTCAAACCATGTTAAAAAAAAGTACTGGCTTCCTGGGAAAAGGTTGTTGGTAAACTTACTTCAAGAATACACTTGCGAAGACAACTTTCAATGCTTCAGTGACTGAAGGAATGGCTAAGGGCTTTGGCTCAGGAAGGCCTATAAGCTCTCTGTATCTAGTCTTGCACAATGATTTCCTTACCCTCCCCCACTTGATGCAATCCCTCTTTCTAAGCATGGTATCTTCAATTCAGACATCCTCTGGCAGTGATGTTAAGGACACCGTGTCCTTAGTGCCAAACTCAAAGAGATGGAGAATGAGGTAAACATGGGCCAATTTGTGGACCTCTTGAGATACAGGAATTGAGTCCTCGAGTGAGTGTTTAGGGTTATTCCCTTTTCCTCTTTAGAGAAGGGACCCCACACAAAGTTGTTTGCTAAGAGGAATGCTGCAATAAAGTCAAAAAATTATGGGCTAGCCTCATAAGAACTTTAGAGGGAGCCTGGGAACAGGGGATGGGAATGAGGGCTTGTCCAGTTCAGTCTGACAAACTTGAAGACATTCATTTTTGTGTAAATTGTTTGGTCCAGGACTTGAAGGCAAAGATCAAATTAGAGGCCTCTGCAAAAATGGGCAAATGCCTGAGACCTCGATCCTACAACAACTGATGTCCTTGCTATTGAAGACTGACTGAATACCACACCCTCTCCCTCAGATACAATAACAATGTCGGAGCAAGAGCCCCACAGAGAGGCTTCCAGATCCTCCAGCTACTGGCAATACTTGGTTTGGGAAGACATGTGACCTTCTGAGTACATGACGCCCGTAACAGGGGAATGACATATGCCTCAGATGAAAAGGATGCTAGAGTCACGGGCTGCAAGAATGCCTCATTAGGTACAATGCCCTCAAGCCTGGGAGGGGGGCTCTGGATTCTGATGGAAAAGTCATTGGCAACCAGGAGCTCCTTTTTTTTTTGAGGCACTTTTCCAAGTGCTTCTTTTTCTTAGCAAGGTGCCAGTAGTATTCCAGTCAGTGCCATGGTGGTTCAGTTTAATATAGCTCTGGAAAGAATCTGCCCTCTACTTGATCATATTTTAGTTAAACCCGGCACAATGGGGACAATTTACAACATCATACTCAGTCCCCAGGCCTGCTGTGGATGCCTTTATGGGGATCAGTTTCCTACATGCAATGCAATTATTCACGGTATCCTTACTTGACATCTAGCCCTTACACCCAAACTTTAGATACAAAAAATATATAAAAATTGCTCCCCATTAAGATACTCGCCTGCCAAATCTGGAAGCCGAAACCAGTCTTTACTGTCACAATTCAATCTTGAGTGAACTGTGACAAGAAAGAACTGGAGATGGTGAAGATGAATATCCACTTTATACCACTGATGACCTGATGCCCAGGTGGGAAGCATGCTAAGCTTTGAAAGTTGGACTGGGAGTTGAACTTTCAGTGGCAGAAAACCTAAGAATTATTACTGCAACAGCGAACTATATGATGAACATTTTGCCTTCTAAATCTTGTGGCATTCGCTGAAAAGGAAACAGCAACACCTCATGAACTAAGGATGCATGCTGCTTATTCTGACCTTCCCAAGGCATTCAAGTCTATTACATACAATGGAATAACTGACGGATTAAATGCATCAGATGTTCAGTCATACACAGTTCAAAGGGGAAGTGCATACCAGAAATCGAAGATATTGTTACACAAACACTGAAACAAGATCACCTATCAGTGAATTTCAATTTTAATAAGAATAACAAAATTCCAGTGCTGAACTATGAATAGACTACTGTGAAAACAGTGTCTTAGTGTCTTTTTTAATCTACTGATCGTATAGAAAACACCTTGCTAAAGTAGTTTATCAAGTTCCTGTGAAACGAGTGCTCTAAAAAAAAAAAAAACTCCATCTCTCAATACTGGTTACAAAGTGCTTTTTGCAATACTGACTGGTCCTAAAGTTACACAAGTGTTTCTGCACAACACATCAAGTTTAAAATCTGTAAGCAGATGTAATACATCAGTTTCTAAAAACTAATACATATGTAAGCAATACCACGATACAGGAAAACACTAGAACTGAAAGAAGTGAGGCATCCATGCAGTCTTACTACTAAAAATGGAATATGGGGGGTACATTTTTTAATCTTTGGGTAAAACACTAAATAATGTGACACAGGTAAATAAATCCTATACACAAAGTTATTTTTAAGCACAATCAACTAGCATCTTTTAATGGATATGTATGAAAAGTGGAATACCAACACAAAACAGAGAGAGAGAGAACAAACATATGAGGAAGACAACAAATGATTTGGGTTTGTGTCAAGGGCACAACAGATGTGGTATCTTTGTACATACCCTCCCACAATTACATCATTAAATACACCAACTCTAAAGTGACAGTACTCTGTTGTAAAGGTAAACTTGGAGTGTGAAAATTCAAGCAAACATCTCCCTGAAAACAGTGTGACTATGGAGTTACTACACTTAAGGATTGGGTGGTACGGCCTCACTACAAAATTATCTTTTTGTATTAAATGGGGAAGTTTGTTTCAGACATTATATCTTTGCATTAAGCTCAATACTGTTCAATCAAATTATCAAAAGCATTTTTCTCAGTTATGTTTTTGTTGTGTCCAAGATCACAAAAAAGCTTGTCACATTTGTAACTTGGATATCGAAGAAATTAGTTCTATATAATCAAATGTGTTGAAAACTGTATATAAAAAAAAAAAAAAAAAAAAAAAAAAAAAATGGATAATATATTTACTTCAACAAAAGATGCTGAAGTTCAAAAAGATGAACTATAAAAATACATACTTAGGGCACTTGTAATGCCCTCGCCTTTAATAACCATAAATGCAGCATTATGAAAACATGGTAGAAAGAATACAAATTACAATACAAAATCATAAAAAAGTGATATCGTTTAAGATCTAGGGACAATGGCAGACTGCAGTACAAACTTTGAATAGTATGTATATACCAAAAAAAAAAAAATCTTCTGTGGTACATCTAATTCTAAAGGGACAATTCCTAATCAATTGGAAAGCACTGCACCTCTTCACACCTCACTGAGCTTAGCAATTAGAGAACACTATGCTCTGGTCAGCAGCCTTTGAAAAGCCACCCAGAGCTGTCTGAAAGGGTACAGTGATTCCTTACTACAGAAAATATAATACTGAAAAACTTGAACCATCTGGAAATGCTTCATGAACTATTATTACATTCATTTTCATAAATGTCTACTTGATCTGTAAAGCAATGTCTGATCCAGTTTGTGTGCACTGTCCTTCAGATGAAATATTAAACTGTAAACTGAGGCTCCATCTGCCAGTGTTGGCGGTAGCTCAGATGGATTTATAAGATTCCAGATCCCATGGCATTTATCAAAAAAAACAGCGGA
Organism: Protopterus annectens; assembly: GCF_019279795.1. Classification (NCBI taxonomy): domain Eukaryota; kingdom Metazoa; phylum Chordata; order Ceratodontiformes; family Protopteridae; genus Protopterus; species Protopterus annectens. Next base: position 1,891,483,563 of record NC_056731.1, on the reverse strand, counting down.
GACTCGAAATTCAAATGGACAAGACCATATGATCGAGTTTTTGAAAACCCAAAGCTTTTGAATGAAGACCATGGTACAGTGTGGATCTAGAAATTTACCCTCTTCCTCACTGTAGTGTGATCTCGGAGTTGGTATATATAATTTGCAGGGGATATGGGAGGGCACAGGGGAGCTTGCCCCCCCTGCAAAAACATAAAAAAATGTAGATTTTAGTATTTTTTGTTTTTTTTTTATGTTAAAGTTTTCAGAAACTCGATCATATGGTCTTGATCGTATGAATTTCAAGTTTCTGAAAACGTGATCATCTGACATAGACCCCAAATGCTATATGTGATGTAAATATTGTAACTTAATGCTGCAGTCTATTTTGGCTTTTAAATATTGTTCCTGCCACTGTGCAACATAAATATTACATAAATAATGATGTTTCTTTAAGAGCAGTCAAGTAAAGGTAAGCATTAACTACAGAAGAAATTCATTCATGTTTGGTTAACAGGTCAGTGCGTGAGAGATAAATTATGGTACTGATTCTTGTATAAAAGGAGGGCTTTTCTAATGCTATGGCAGATTCACTAGACTTTCAAGAGAGAGGCTGATTCTCTTGTGTATCAGATACTGGAGTTTGAGGTGGATCCTCACACCCAGAGAGGGATTCTCAGGAAGGATGTCTCCAACTACCTAGAGTGGGAAGCTCAAGAAAAAAAATAAATAACTGCAGGCATGGAGTGTGATGCTCTGGATGAGAAACAGGTTCATTCAGAGTCAGCAACAAATTCATCTTACTTGGACTACGTTTGTTTTATAGCTGGACATTTTACCCGAAGTGGAGAAACCTGGACATGTTTTTCTGTTGGTGAGAAAAATACATTTTTTTTAATTTGCTTTGCAACCTTGAACAGAGCTACTTCTGAACTGAATAAAAGCTATACTTTCAGTTACTTACACATCTGATGTCTTCATATAGTGAAAAAGAGAAATAACAGCATAGTGATTATTACAGTCAGGTCTCTGGAAGGCCTTAAGGTTATAAGCTTGACAAATGAACTTTTGACTTCCTATTATACAGCTAACCATGGAAGTTGAACAGCTATAAATCATGAAAGGACAGCCGGATTCAAACCTACAGAAAAAAAAACAGTGTACTAACAGCCAATACAATTCTGTTCATTTTGCAGAATGAACAATAAACTATATTTACTTATATATTTTTCTTCAAGTAGAAAATCTACATGACTGATTCAATAAGACAGGAAAAAAAAAAGAAAAAAAGAGTTATAAAATGCAAATATTGGTTACGTGAAAGACCAGCACCTGTATTGTTTTTAGTAGAATCTAGAATAGAAGCAAAATGGATAATTAGTACAACATATAAAATATTGCATAACTATAAGAATCGGAGAAGGTTAGAAAGGATTGGGAAGAGACTGGATAAGCAAGTCACAAAGAAACAATGGGGGATATACGTTTTGTCTCCTAAATATGCAAAAATGTCTAGAAGATTTTTATACCCCAAATAGACTCCACAAAGAATTTTTCCTTAGGTAGACATCAAATGCAGGAGGTGTGTTGGAGAAGAGAGAGATAATTGACAACATATTTTTGGAAGATAATGACCTGGCACACTTCAAGAGTTCCCAGCAGACTTCTCTATACTGGGAGAGCAAACTGGTATAACTAAGGAAAGGATTTTTTGAGGTATGGCACAGAATTGGAATTGCTTACACACAGTAAGGCTTTGCTGAGTCTAATCATGGCGGCTGCCAAAAACATTTACTGGAAAATGGAAATCGAAGTCTAAACCAACTGTACTAGAAGTAATGAATATAGCAACAGAGAAAAATAACTGGAAATGGGATCTTTAGAAAAGGCTGGGAGCAAATTACATGGAAAAATGGGAATTGTGGGAAAGTACAGTTGTGTACACTTACCATAAATGTAGATGTTCGAGTGTATTCACTGTTGCAGTCAATACATTTGGGTAATCCTGCTGGCAGGTTGCCCTCAGTCGGCCTGAATTTCAAAGTTCTGGGTCCTGCGTCGGCTGCTGTCGCCCCCTCCCTGACATCAGGTTGTCAAAGGTATAAAAGAAGCAGCCGACGCCATTTTCTTTTGTTTTTCTTGCCCCAGATGTCAGGTGCCCCCTAAAAGGGTAGCCAAAATTTATATATATATATATATATATATATATATATATATATATATATATATATATATATATATATATATAAAAATACATGCGCCAATATAAACTTTACCTTCATCTACAAGCAAATACACCACATAGGTTGTATAAATCAGAGAAGGAAAGATAGGTTCCATCATAAGAAAAGGGGGATGGCGGGTGGGTAACCTGGACTGCAACAGTGAATACACTCAAACATCTACATTTGTGGTAAGTGTACACATCTGTACTATGTTCTACGTGTTTCACTGTTGCAGTCATTACATTTGGGTAGAGTCCCAAAGCTATGGTTCGGAGGCTGGAGCTAAACAGCATTAGGAGCGGCTATGAGGCCCTGCAGAACTGCAGTGGCAAAGCCTGCCCTGGATTTAGAGTAGAGTGGCAGATGATAGTGCTTTGTAAAGGTGTGCACTGAACTCCAAGTAGCAGCCTCTAAAATGTCCTTGATTGGTACTCCCCTGAGAAAGGCTGCTGAAGTGGCTGCAGCTCTGGCTGAATGTGGCCTAATGCCCTTAGGCACTGGCTTGCCATGCTGTAAGTAGCAGAAACGAATGCAGTGGCCTATCCACTTTGAAATAATCTGCTTTGAGATAGCCCTTCCTTGTGATCCTGCAGCATATGTCACTAGTAATTGCTCTGTCTTTCTGAAAACTTTGGTTCTGTCCAAGTAGAATCTAAGCTGTCTGTGTATGTCCAAAGAATGCAGAATTCTCTCTCTCTTATTCTATGGATTTGGATAAAAAGTTGGCAGATAAATAGTTTGGTTACGAGCCACACTGGACACCCCACCTTAGGCATAAATGTTGTATTTGTCCTGAGAGAGACCCTGTCTGGATAAAAAATGATAAAAGGTTCCACAGCCATGAGTGCCTGTAGCTCTGAAACTCATCTTGCAGAAGTTATTGCTAGGAGCAGAGCTGTTTTCCAAGATAAAAACTTTATATCAGCAGTAGCAGCTGGTTCAAAAGGAAGCAGGATGAGTTTTCCAAGACATAGTTGAGGTCCCATGCAGGCATTGGTGATCTCCTCGGAGGCCTTAAATTTTTGGCTCCTCTGAGGTACTGCTTTAATAAGGGATGAGAAAAGATTGGTGGCTCTCTATTGTAATGAGCCAAAATGGCACAGGCATGAATTTTAATAGATGAAAAAGATAGGCCTTTGTCCAGCATCTGTTAAGTATTGCAAAATCTGAGGAATATTTGGCACAGCTGTACCAGTTCCTTGTGCCTAGTTCCAATCACAGAATCTCTTCCATTTTCCAGCATAAGATTTTCTAGTACTAGGCTTTCTGGCTTCCAAAATTACATCCATCACAGCTTTACTGAGAGGTGTGTTTTGTATGACTACATTATATGCCATGCTGCCAGGTTTAAAGTCCTGAGTTGGCTGTGCAGGATCTGACTGTTTTACTGGGACAGCAGATGAGGTATTTGAGGTAAGGTCCAAGCTGGGCATTGAGACAAGTTCCTTAGGATTGGATACCAGTACTGGCGGGGCCAGTCTGGGGCAATCAGTATAATCTTTGGCTTCTCCTGTCTGACCTTTAGGAGTACCTCGGGGGGGAGAGGCAGTGGGGGAAAGGCATATACTGACAGGTTTTTCCAGCTGATAGGGTGTCCACTTTCCATGCTTGTCTGTGATAAATCCTTGTGCAGAATCTTTTTAGTTGGTCGTTGTGAGGGGAGGCAAATAGATCTATGTCCGGGCATCCTCATTTCCTTGTTATCATGCTGAAGACTTGTGGATCCAGTTGCCACTCGTGGGGATCCATAGGGTTTCTGCTTAGTTCATCTGCCAGAGCATTTTCCCTTTCTGGCAGGAATTGTGCCTGCAGATGTACTTGGCAAGTCAGTGCTGCCCCCCATAAGGTCATGGCTAGTATGCAAAGGGGGTAAGAATGTGTGTCCGCCTGCTTGTTTATATACCACATGACCATGGTGTTGTCTGTCTTTATCAGCAGCTGTCCCAGATGAAGTAGGTCCTTGAAGGCTGTCAGGGCATTTTGAACAGCTAGCATCTCTTTTTGATTGATATGTAGATGCATTTGGTTTGAGGACCATGTGCCCTGAATGCATCTTCCTGCCATGTGGGCCCCCCAGGCATAATCTGATGCATCCGTTGTTAGTGTCTGCCTTGTTGGGGGTAATATGAATGGCTGTCCCTTGTTTTGGTGACAAGCCTTTGTCCACCATCAAACTCCTGTTGCAGGCAGGGAATGAGAGTAATCATTGCTTCCAGGCTGTGGCACTGTTGAGTCCAAACACTTTTTAGGTACCATTGTAGTTTCCTCATATGCAGTCTTGCATATGGAATTAGTAGGATGCAGGATGAAGTGTTTTACGAAAGCGGACAAATAAATTCTGTGTACGCTATTTGGAGCATTTGCTTTTTTGGTCTACCTTCGTGGCTTTTGGTTTTACAGGATGCAGGATGCCATGAAACCCAAAGCCTGCAGAATTTTTCTTGCAGATAGTTGCCTTTGTTGCCAACATTTTGAAATAGGTAGCCAGTTGTCTTTGTTAGTCTGGCGTGAGATAAGCCATCTGGGCAGTTGTATTTAAGCTTGCACCCAGGAATATTATCTCTTGAGAGGGTACTAGTTTTGATTTATTTTCAGTGACTGTGTACCCTAGGCATGTTAGAAGCCTTTTCACAAATGCCAGATGCTGTAGAAGAATGTCCTTGTTCTCTGCTTGAATTAGACAGTCGTCCAAGTAAGGATATATTTGTATTCCTCTTTGTCTGCAGTATGCAATTACTGGTGCCAGGCACTTTGTAAAGACCCTGGGCGCAGTAGATAAGCCAAAGGGCAGTACAGAGAATTGGTAATGCATTGAGCCAGCCCTGAATCTGAGGCATCTTCTGCATAATTGTCTGATTGGGACATGCAGGTATGCCTCTTTTAGGTCTAGAGTCACAAGCCAAGTGTTCTTGCCCAGCATGGGCAGAAGCTGCTGCAAAGTCAACATCATGAATTTTGGTATATCCAGGAATGTGTTCAGAATAGATAGGTCCAGTATTGGTCTCCATGCCTTGTCCTTTCTGGGTACCAAGAACAGTCTTGAGAAAAATCCTTGTCCCTGCTCTTGCTCTGGTAGTTGTTGAATGGCCCCCATGTCCATGAGGGACGAGACTTGTTTTTGTGCCTCTGCCCATTGATTTTTTGGCAGATTTGGCCAGCCGTTTGCCTTTGGCAGGGTATGGAAGTGGAACTTATAGCCTTGTGACACAATATTTAGAACCCACTTGTCCTGGGTTATAATGTGCCAATTTTGAGAAAAAAGTGCTAATTTTCCCCCTAAGGGTGCTGCCAGGAGATAAGTGCTTGGTGCAGGCAGGGGGAAGTCATTGGGACTGTTTCCTGTACGGCTGTGATTTGTCTTCTCCAACTTTGGAGGTAGAAGCTCCCCATTGCTTTGACCTGTATGAACCTTGCGCCTGGGATCTGCCTCTAGGGCGTCTGGATCTGCCCCTTTGAGGTCTGTCTGGACACAGGAAAGGACCAATTTTTTGTAAGCCAGTGTCTACTAAACCTAGGTTGCTGTACTTGTAAAAAATCTTTGACAGTTTGCATAGATTTAGCTTTGTCCTCCATTTTCTTTAACACCTCTTCTGCCTTAACACCAAACATAGTATGCTGTAAAGGTGCATCTAATAATTTAACTTTGACACGATCAGAAAGATTTTGTTCCTTTAACCAAGCATGCCTCCTAATTACAGAACCCGTAACTGCGGCCCTGCAGGAGGCCTCCAAAGAATCAAAACCACATTGCAAAGTATGCTTTCCAACTTGCTCAGCTGCATACAATAAATCCTGCATTTCCTTGTTTTCTGCACATTCAGAGTTTAATAACATTTTCTGTTTAAGCAATGCCATAACATGTTGCTGATATTTGAGCATATGAAACTGACAGTTTAAGGCCCTTACAGCCAAGGTAGCAGATGTGTAAACCTTTTTTCCCCATCTATCCAGTGCCCTAGAATCCCTGTCAGAGGGGGTAGGGTTTTTTGCAGCGGAAGCCCTAACTCCTTTGGGACCCTGTGAAATAGTTTCTGGGTCTGCAGCAGGATTTTTTAAAAAGGAATTTATGAGAGTCAGGAACACTGTAATATCTGTCAGGCTTAACAGGGGCTGGAGATAAGGAGTCAGGGGTAAGACTAGACTCCGAAAACACATCTACAATGTCTAACACTGGTGGAATGGCTAGTGGCCTGTGTTGTGGTAGTAAAAAGAAATCCCTGAGCCTCTTTTTAGATTCTGAAAAATCTTGGCTCTCCCAGTGGAAATGCTCCCTCATGGTATGCAAGGTTTCCCCAAAAGAATAGTCCTCTGGAGAAGCTGAAGGTATAGATTCTTCAGCATCAGAATCCTCATAGGGGGGAAGAGAATATTCCTGATCAGAAGAGGAATCAGAAAAAATAGAAACCTGATCTGAAGAATCATAGTCAGTCTCTTGCCTAGGCCTCTTATCAGGAGGGGGATGAGAACCCCTGATCAAGGTAATAAAGTTTTCGGCCATTTTGAGCATCTGTTTTTTGGGCACAGAGGCCTGTCCACGTGGCTCTTGAGTTTGTTTCTTTGCTTTAGAAGGTGCTTTAGTCTTTGCCTTTGAAGCTGAAGTCGGTTTAATGTAAAGATGTTTAGGTCTGAATACACCCTCAGAAGCCGGTGCCTGCTCAGCGGCTCCAGACGCATCTGAAGGAATAGTATCCGAGGCTCCAGTATCTTGAGTTTCCAGCAGAATGGCCGACTCCACATGGGAGTCAGTAGCGGCCTGCGACTCTAAAGTAGCAGGCGTCAGGGGCTGCGAAAGCACCTCACTGAGAACCGGCGGACCGGCGACTGGCTTAGATGCTTCGTCGTCAGTTTTGGGCCTCGGTTGTCTCTCTTCTTTTCTTTGCGTTTTTGTGAACTCCGGTAGTCGGATGGCTATCCGACGACATTTCTGGATAATTAAACCAGCGTCAAATAGTTTAAAGCAAAATCATACCGACGCTTAATAGTGTGTTAGTTAAATCTAGCACAATACAGACAACCAGAAACGTTGTGATCAGGACCTAGGCAAGGAATACAGTAAGAATGAAAGTCCTTATGAGGTATTTGCTTTCCACAAGAAATACAATTATTTACTTTTTCTGACATCGGTCTAGAGCAAGAAAAAAGTTTCCCTAATGGGGTACTTAGCTTTACTGAAGACTTCGGATCTGAAACTCGAACACGAAAATCTCATGAGTCTGCCGACCGACACTTGCAAACTGCTTCTGCTTCGGGCACCGTGCGGCAAGAAAGACTGAAGAAAATGGCATTGGCTGCTTCTTTTATACCCCTGATGACCTGACGTCAGGGAGGGGGCGACAGCAGCTGACGCAGGACCCAGGACTTTGGAATTCAGGCCGACTGAGGGCAACCTGCCAGCAGGATTACCCAAATGCAATGACTGCAACAGTGAAACACGAAGATCAATACATGCAAAATACCATTCTGGAGAAGGAATGAGGTCTAAAAGAAGGCAGGATTTGAATGAACTATGTAATGTTTGACTGACAATGATTGGACAGTTCCTTAAGTGATGTATAATGTTTGCAACTAAAAATATGTCAACACGGTTTGCCATCATTTTTATAAATGTCCAACTGCCTGTGTCATAAGTGATAATTTAATAAAGATGTTTCTAGTTTAAAAAAAATAAATATTGGTGATGTTAAATCTAAAAGAAAACACACAGTTTAAGATTAAAAGCCGAAGAGTACTAGCCCCGTAACTTTTTATTTGTTTAAAATCATGATTTCCACATGATTAATAGACAGTAAAAATGGTAAGGTATGTATTTTGTTTTTAACACACAAGATAGCATATAGTTATCTACTGTTAACAGCACTGATTAATTATGCCGAGAGCTTGATATGGTCACAGACTGTCGAGGCAAATCTGCGAGATTCATTACCATGGCAACCATGTAAAAAACCATGTTCATGACAGAGGACCATATACTGGTCCACAGAATAGAGTGTTTATGTTATGGTGTTCTACTACTACTACTATTACTACTACCTGGACTTAAGCTATTTAGGTTAATAGTTTTAAGTAAGATGAAGAGTTACAGTGCCATGACAGTTTCCTGGTCTGCAGGCCATTTTGCCTATGTATAAGTGTATTTTGCACTCAGACTTAATGAATTATTAAATGACCGTCGTGAAACTGATGTAATGCACAGTACTAATGTCTCTGCAGCACTATAAGTAACTTGTTACCTATATTTCATTTGCTCAAACACAACCTGATTTGGGACACACACTTTTTATACTTTTATGGCTGAACCATTTCTTTTCCCACTTACTCTCGGACCACATAAAGACATGTTTTTTTGCCATTTCTTTCACTTACACAAGTGCTTAAATCAGACTGCGGGGAAAGTTCACACATTCATCCCTTCTGTCAGAGGTACATTTCGTCATTCTAGTCTCAGTTGCTCAGTCAACACAGTACACAACAGACCCGTCAGAAATGTTACAGGAAAAATAATTCCTCACTGTAGTTGTTACTTTTAATGTTGTTTAATCCAGTTTAAAATATTCCATTAAGTATTCAAGAACAGTACTTGTTTCAATTTGCCTCAAATATTTCAAAGCACTACTATAGTCAGCAACAGAAAACGCAGACTATTCTTACCATCTCAATCTGTATTACCCTGGTAGCTAGAGACATTTTACAACTTGATGTATGCCACAGCAGCTTGTTGGGAGACTGCTTTAGAAATATAATTGTTTTTAGTCAAAAGGTATTTTCACAAAATATTGTGTGTCCCCATAACAGTTTTTTTGGTCCTTCCTTCTGTATAAAGCTGTTCTGCTCATTGATTCAGAATGAAAGTTGCCTGAAATGCAATGCAAGAATTTCTGAAGAGAGTATCTATCTATCTATATATATATATATATATATATATATATATATATTTTTTTTTTTTTACTGAGTGACTCCTTTCATCTACACAGACTTGTACAGCTACGCTTGCTGCACTGACGCATAGTGACCATATTACATATTAGTCACTTTTGTGAAAAAGAAACTCCCAATTCCACTTACTTTGTTAGCCAGAAATGTCAAGTTTCCTGGGCTGCTCATTCAGCTTTAACAACTGTTGGCCCATCTTTGCACTATCTGACTTTGTCAGCCACATGTATCATGTTTAAACTGTTCACTTAACTGTGACAATGGAGCTACACAGAAAGATTACAACCTCAGAGATTCAAAAGGTTTACTGCCGCAGCGGGAAAGCATGCAAGCAGAGTAATGCACATCTTGCAATCCCGCTTTCTTTGGGGCCAGAACTTAAAAGTAATGCCAATAATGTTTAAGACAGTTCCAAAAAACCATGTGAAGCCATCTAAAGGAGCTCAACAGTAAGACTCAAATCCAACAAACACAAACTGAAGTTCCAAAACACCCCAAACGTTTAATAAAAATAAAACACAAGCAAAGCTTTCAGGTAACAACCCTCTCTCAAAGCTTTAAACGACTGAACTTCAAATGGATTTAAATAATAATTACATGATACAGATGACAACTCACAGTCCATCATACACACAGCCAAGTAACTCAAGACATTATAAAAACAATAAATCCAACATTACTTGTATATAAAAATTGTTATGCACATAAAACTTCATATATACATATATAAAAATTTTCTACTTAACTGAAAAGTCACGCCCATTTTTATCTGCATTCAAGTTAGTGATCCATTTATATTCCGCTACTGCATTATCAAGCACGATATCAATTCCCCCCATAATAGGGAAAAACTTTCTGTATATGTGTACTCATTTCATTAACTGGTTTTGCCAGAGAATTATTAGCAACATTCTGTCTTATATCAGATACATGCTTGGAAATCCTTTCCTTTAACTTCCCATTAACCTTCCCTGTATAAAAACTTACGTAAGTAATAAAGACAGCTTGATAAATGTTATTTTCTGAACTGCATGTTGTAAAACTAAATTTTAAATTCTTATTGGTTACAAGATACAAAAAGGCAGCATTAGTTAAATTACACTTACAGTATGAACAATTACAATACTGATACGTCCCCTCCCTTCCAATCTGTAGGCCAGCCTTTACCCGATTCAGATCTTTATAACTCAGCTGTTATTTCAAATTCCTGCATTTCTTATAGGTAAATTCTGGTCTATCATCTGTCCATTTTGTAAATTCTGGTAACACATTTGGTGTTTTCCAGTCACTCTGGATAATATTTATTTGGTAACTTCTAATTATACTGTGTCACATAACGCATCTTGGCCATGCCACTATTCCTATATATATTGTTCTGTGCTACATGGAAGAACCTGATGTCAAAGGTCAGCGGCAATGCAGAAAGAGAGAGAGACGAAGAAATATGGCGATGAGCACTGGACACTGAGGCAAGGATTACTTTCGAACAGAAGCTAAATCATGTGTTTTCCAGGGACAGAATCAGGTTTATGAATAGGCTGATTGGATACTTAACAATGCAGGACAGATTACTTATTTTTGCTGATAAAGAAGAGTGACAGGACTCAGAGAAAAATATTTTAACGCTTCATAGCCAGGTGCTAAGTCAAGAATCACCACATACAAAACGCTGCATTATGCCTTTTTCTCCAAGACAATTTCCCCAGCTACAACTAACTTGCCACTAATACTGCCTACACAGTTAACATCTGACAGAGCATTCCAGGATGCAGACCTTCTCCTCAATTAAGTTAAGTCTATGTTCACAGTTCTGCATTGTCTATGTATGTATGGATCTATGGTTCTGAAGTGGTGGCAGGCTTGCTGCTTCATCTTCCAAGCCAGCTAGGGATGTCCTGTCTATTGCCCATTGTCATGGGGGTTGAAAAGCAACAACGTTTTTTTTTTTTTTTTTTTTTTAACATAAGAATGTTATTGAATCTATGTACATCTGCAAACATTTATTTCATCTGTTTGTTTACCAGAAACTTCTAACCGGGCTGGCGAGGAGCCCGTTTTCAGCAAAGGCCCTGGGAGAAAAGATACAGTACATTACAAAAAAAAATGTAAAGCAACATTTTTTTATCACAATATAGTTATGCAATACAATATTAAAAAAAAAATAACTTTTGAGAGCTGTTAAAGTTTCTGACTTTCTCCAGTAGTCCATAAAAATAGGTATTAGTGCAATCCCCCATAAGGGAAGGGTAACATCAGCATACCCCCCCCCCCAGCTGAGCTTAAGGCAATTCTGTTCGCAAACCCACATCACAGGTACCACATTACAAAATAAACTGCTTTTTTTGTAAAATGGCTAAGGAGAAGCATACTGCTCAGAAAAAGTCCTTCTTTAACTTCTAAAGAAGACATTTACTGAAACTCTGGAAAGTAGTACTAATAGTCAACAGGGAAAAGGGAACGTACTGAAGAACAAACATTAATACCTTGCTGTAGGCACTACAAGACAGTGAAGGAGACAGGACTGGATACACTGCAAAACAAGCATGGAGACTAAATGTTCAAGTGAGAAAGGTTTACACTGCATTATATTTACTGTTTACCAAGTGGGGCACCACTTACTGACTAATTACCAAAAAGAATGTCACAAAATTACTTTTTTTTTCTAATGCTACAGTTTAACAAAAGAAAGTCACCAATGATCATCAAAACATATTAATATCCTACTTTTCGCCTGATCAGAGTACATTTCACTGTTAAAAAGCTAATAAAACAAGTATAGAGACCACTTACTGCTACATAATTTCATGCACAACAAATTGTTCTACACTGCCTTACTCTTAAACTGTACTGCTTTCCCTCTCCCAGGAGAGATCACTGTTATAAGCAACATTACTGATAATTCATCTTTCACTCTTGATCCAACCTAGAGCCTATGAAGAACTGATCACACAAAGATAAAGCTATTTAATTCAGCACTGCAACAAGTTTCCACATGTTGCCTCTTGCATATATAATCTAGATAATACAAACACTACTCCGCATACATCATACTCCAATAAAATACATGTACCTCCGCATGTCAACAAATTCTGCTGTAGTACAAGGTGCACTGGACAAGAACATCTGGGTGTTCCATCTCCTTTTGCAATACATATGTGTGAGCATCCACCATTGTCACGTGAGCAAGGATGAGAAGCTAAAAGAGAGAAGACAAGGTCATGCAAACTTCAGCATTTTACATTTCTATTGCAAAACTTTTACAGCATGGGGGTCTATCACTCAAATTGCACATACATATGAATAATGGCACCGATCTAGGAAGACCCTGTAGGACACAATGAAATGATTCAAAAAGAGTCTACAGATTTCTCAGCAATACACTGACATCTAATTAAGGGTCACACAAACTGTAGTACTCAGCATGCATCAGCAACACTTTTGGGAGGCAGCCCTCACACCCCCTACTACATATATAAACAAAGCATGAAATCTGTGTGAAGTCATTATTCCCAAGAGAATGGGAATCCTCTTGAGGCAGACCTTCTGCAGACTTGACTTACATAATTCCTTAAGTTATAACTTTTTGTCGCTGTATTCCCACAAACACAGATACAGCCCTTCAAATTTCAACAGGCTCCTATATGTGTGTGTGTGTGTGTGTGTGTGTGTGTGTGTGTGTGTGTGTGTGTGTGTGTGTGTGTGTGTATATATATATACATACATACACATATATATATATATATACATACATATATATATATATATATATATATATATATATATATACATATACACATATATATATATATATATATACATACATATACACACGTACACTTAAGTGTATATAGATATACTGCATAGCACATACACAAACATGCATATACCTATACACTATATATATATATATATATATATATATATATATATATACACACACACACACACACACACACACATACACAAGACACAGAGATGCACATAATCTTTACCAATTTCTTTTTATTTGTACATGGAAAATGGTAGAATGCAGTAGTGACTAAGAGTAACAGTAGAGGCAGAGAGATCCTTATGCCAAATTGTACACAATACCCAGTCTAACACAAAAATGTGTGTGGCATCTGCAATAACACTGATATTTTCCCGATTTTAGCAACGAAGGTAGTATCATAGAAAGCAGCAAGTTTGCTTACAGAACATCTTCATGAATCATTCACAAAACTCCCCCACCACATCAACCACCACAGATTTCCTGTTCACTGTCAAAACTGTTACTTCCAGTTCTTCATCATATTTATTTGCCCACAGCCTTTTGCTTCTTTCACAGTCTTTTCAGATTGTTCTTAAACCTAATCTCCTCTCTACCTTCTTTCCATGACAGCAGTACCCTCAACTTACCCCTTCTTTATATGGGTCTACTTTAGATAAACGAATACGCAATCTCTTGAACGCTCATATGAGCGAATAATCATAACATCGGAAGTGGTATTTTGGGATTGCAGTACAGTGAAGAGTGGGACATTTGCCCTTTCCTCACTGTAGTGCGACCTCGGAGTATGAATATATATTTCGTGGGGGGGGGCACAGCCCCCCACAATACAAATTTCAATGTTATGATTATTCCCTCATATGAGGGTTTGACAGATTGCATTTTCGTTTATCTGACATAGACCCCTTTATACATTACTAGCTCTTCACATATCTTTACCGGTCTACATTCCACATACATCTATCATCTTTTTTCTTAGCATTTCCTTCTCCCACTTTCAGTCTATCTTTAACAAATGTTTTCCAAAATAATGTATGTGTACTGCTGTTGCGATTTGCTTATTTGCTACCTTTCTCTAAGCAATCAAATAATACACCTTAGCTTTATTTATGTAATTATTTAAATTCTGCTGACTTGGTTATGAAACTTGCAAGGCTCATTTTCAAAGGCAACTCAAACAGTAACACTATGTGATAAACACAGTACAATGTAATATATACCAGAAACAAAGAAAGAACAGACAACAGATATGCTTTCTTCTAGACCCAGAATTTGAACCATCTAATGTTTGCTGTATGCATTTTTTAAATTATTTTTCTAACACTACCAATTCACCTGGAAAACTGTCCCAATCATCTACAACATTATCTGTGAAAGAATACTTCCTTGCATCTCCCTTGACCTTTCCACTTTTAGCTTTTGACGGTCTATTCTTACTGTTATCTGGCTCTGTTATGAGACAGTATTTCCCAGTGAATGCTGTGGATGGTCTTAGGATTTCTGTAATACCTCCCCATTCTGTCTTCAAAAATGTATGAATTAAATTCTTATAATTTTTTTAAAGGCTGCTGGAAAAGATTTACACTGTCAGTATTCTGTATCCTGGATAAAATAAGGTATCTAGAACTGCACAGAGAACTCATGATGAAGTTCATCAGTCGTCTACACTCTTTTTTTTTTTAATTTGTGATACTTCATTCTATGCATGCCTGTACACCATATGCCTTATTTGTTGTTTTTATGGTTATACACTTGCCTTTAGATCATATGATAAAAATATACTTTTCTATCTTTAGCATTACTACAGCTTTCCATCAACCTTTGGTACTCCTTTTATTGATTACTGGTCCTCAAATGTGCTGGTTTACATTTCTCTTAATAAAATTAAGTTGTAATATTTCAGTCTATTCTTCCAATCTTGGTATGCTTCCTTTCATCCATATGTCAGCATCCTGTACATCAGCATTGTTGTGACATTGCTGTGTTATTAGCAAAAGGTGGAAGTTTGTGCCCAAACCTTTTGTAACATTACTTAAATAGACAAATGAAATGTAATGACCCTAATACTGACCTTTGTTATACCCAACTCGTAACCATCTTTACATTTGAGCAAACTTCTCTTAAATAATGTATTATCTATCTTACCACCCTATTTAATTACAAATTTCTGTGGGGCAGGTGTGTGTTTTACCAACTGTTTATACATACATTCTCATATACATGTATTATCTGGTCACCATTAAGATGTCTCTGGCACCAAAGTGATGGAACCTCAAAGGAACAATACTATCTAGAACAAATGCCTCATGTATGCAATGACTGTGATGTGTATTTACTGAGCCAAAAGGGACATTACATTAGTTATCAATCTTTGTAAAAAGCCACACTGTTGTTATTCTGTTCATTATGGGAGTATAACAGGTTATAAGGTAGAACCGGATGCCCAAGTTCAATGGAAAATAGGGCAGAAATATATATGCTATACAGATACAAAGATCAACAGCAGCCTGAACTTTGCGATGTGTCCACAGTGGTGAGGAATTCCTTCTATGTGGCACAACTAAGTAAAGGTATGGCATCCAGATCCAAGTAAATTATTGTCCCTCTGTACTCAGCCCTCAAACCAGTAACAGAGTACAATACACCATTAGGCACACATTTAACTTGACACTTACAGCAGATGGAGCAACCTCAGAGGTTCATCACAAAGAAAATACTGGGTGTAGGCAACATGTTCTATGTGGATAGACTAAAACCCCTATTCTTTTACTCTGTTTCCTGACTATTAAGGGGCGACCTATGCCTGCTTACAAGGCACTCACAAATCCAGCCTTGATGGAGCTGCTACACATACACAAGTCAAACAGCATGAGGGTCATCCGATCTAGGGATCTAAACTTAATCAGCAACTCAAAACAACTGGAGAGACAGATGCGTCTCAGATTTCCCCTTCTTTGGAACAGGCTTCCTATTCACATTAAGCAGAGCCCTTCCCTGGCCCTCTTTAAATGCAAGTTGGATCAATGGATAAGGAATCAGAAATTTTCATCCAAGGTAATACCTATGTCCCTTACAACATACTCAGGGCACAGGCACAGATCCATGCAATCTTCTTGGCCCTAGGGGCCATACATTGGGTAAAAATAGGTTATACTGGCTTGTAAAGGTTCTTAAGCCATTAGCTTAGTAATCTCCTATGAACCTATGTACAATAACTTTAAATTTGCCTCCACATCAAAAAGACAAGAATCTGGAAGCATCAACAAGCAACCATGAACGACTGCAATAGGAAATGCTGCTAAGGAGAAAATAATTAGAGGGTGTATTTGGCATGACCTCTCTCTCTTTTTTTTTTTTTTTTTGGTGGGCATTGGTTTTTACAGGAGTACTATTATTTTCTCCCATATCCAAAGGGCATGCTGATAAATAAGTTAGTGATAGAATTTGTGATCCTCCATATTTGTCCATAGCTGTGTGCTTCCTGCTATGGACTGCTGCTCTTTCTCGGATTGGTTGCATGCCTTATAGGTTCATAGGTAGGTACTAGGCTATTGGCCCTAGGGCCTATATAAGCCTAGCCAAAGGTACCCTGGCTTTCGCCACCCAAGAAAATTATTTTCCTGTGCCACTGTTGAGCAGAGCCACAGAAGTGATCCCCAGGGTGAATTTCCCATCTCCCATCCAATCAAGATTTTTCTTGAACAGTGCTTGTTCCAGAGTATGGGAAGTCTCTGGGACAGGAATCTATCCTTCCAGCATGTTCTGTTTATTGTGGTGACGAGGTTTAGGTCCCTAGAGTGTGTAGCTCGTAGAGATTGGGATTTCTTTAAGTGGAGCATGTCTAAAAGCTCTGGGTTTGACATAGCTTTGTGTGTTAGGCAGAGATTGCCTCTGAGTAGGCGATATGCAACGGAGTAAAGCTGCAGTTTTTTGAGACGGCCTGCATAGGGCATCTCTTTGAGGCCGGTAATCCTCCTTGTGAGGTATTTCTGTGGCCTTTCCAATTGTTGTAGATGTCTTGTGAGGTACATACCAAAAGGGTCATTGTACTCTATAATGGGTCTAATGAGTGATGAATAGAAGAGAACAATGACCTCTTTTTTCCTGGATGAGAAACATTTTGTGATAAGGTGTGCCACATAGAAGGATTTCCTGACTACTGTGGCGATGTGATTATCAAAGGAGAGACTACTATCCACCTGTGTCCCAAGGTCTCTTATCACACTTTCGGTGTTAAGTAGACTACCACCTATGTGGTAGTTCATGGGTAGTGAGTTTTTACCAAAAGGAATGACAATGCACTTTTTGGCATTGAGCTTGAGGCCATGGCTTTGACACCAGGCATCTGTCTCAGCAAGGCCCTTTTGTAGGATGTCCACATCTTTTGGAGTTTTGATTATGGCACCTAGTTTGCAGTCATCTGCGAACTTAGTTAGCCAAAGACCTTCTGTGTTGGCCTGTACTTCAGAAAAGTAGATACCAAACAGGAGAGGACCCAGGACTGAACCCTGTGGTACTCCACTTGTCACTGGTCTGAAGCTGGATTTGGTGTCTGCTACTTTCACAGAATGGTTCCGTTAGTGAGCCAGTTGGCAACCCATCTTGTGACATAGGGATTTATACCTAGTTTAGTGAGTTTATCTATAATTCCAGAGTGGGGGATGGTGTCAAAAGCCTTGGCAAGATCTAGATAGGCTGTGTGAACCACCTTACCCTCATCTATGGCTTTGGTGACTGCTTCAAAGAAGTCTATCAGGTTTAGGAGACACGATCTGCTTTTTACAAACCTGAACTAGGTGGGGTCCTGAGTTGGGAGGTTACCAATGTCATTGTTTATAAGTTCCATGATGACACGCTCTATAGCCTTGCAGACCAGGCTCATTAAGCTAATGGGGAGGTAGTTTCCGGGGTCTGTGGTGGCTCCCCCTTTGTGGAGTGGGATAACTGTCGCTGTGCGCCATTCAGTGGGCACATAGCCTGAGGTGAGGCTATGATTGAACATGGTACTTACGTGGGGTGCCAGTTCGTTCTGTAGTTCATGTAGAACACAGCCTGGGATGTCGTCAGGTCCCATGGATGCTGTGTTCTTGGTTTTGGATAGTGTGTTTTTTTACCTGTGCAGCCATGATTACAGGAACTTTGCATTCTTCTGGTATAGAGAAGGGCCCTTTAGGGGATGACAGAGGGGTAAAGTTAGCACTGAACCTATCTGTAAGTGAAGACTAAAAAAAAGTCTTCCACGTCTGATGTTCCACATTAAGCAGAAGTAGTAGCTCTGTGTTTATTTTTTATTTGATTGGCCAATCAAAAATCGCTAAACACGGAGCTACTTCTGTTTAATGTGGAACTGCGATGTTCCGCATTAAACAGAAGTAGCTCTGTTTTGATTGGCCCATATACCGGTATACGGGCCAATCAAAAATCGCTAAACACAGAGCTACTTCTGTTTAATGCGGAATATCGCAGTTCCGCATTAAACAGAAGTAGCTCTGTTTTGCGATGTTTTGATTGGCTCATACACCGGCACACGGGCCAATCAAAAATCGCTAAACACGGAGCTTCGTTTAATGCGGAACTTCCGCATTAAACACAAGAAGCTCCGTATTTAGTGATTTTTGATTGGCCCGTATGCCGGTATATGGGTCAATCAAAAAAAAAAAAAGCGGAGACTGCCCGGGATTTAAACCGGTAGGGCGGGGCACAGGATCAGGCTGCTGATCTCGGGACAGTCCTGCCCAAATAGGGACATCTGGCAGCCCTGCTGGCCAGCTGCATTTTCTTTGAATGTAGGTTTCAGTGCTGTTTCAGTGAATGTGAGTTTCAAAGTCAGAGAAGTTTTAATGCTAAGCCTGTTTTCATTGCGAGACTGCATTGCTTTGTTTAGCAAATGTCCATCAGTGTTTGTGCTATAAAATTTGAAATCAAAGTTTTAAATTAAATCCAAATAACTGTAATCATTGTAGAAGTAAAGCAGAAAGCAGTATGCATACTTAGACTTATGAATAATGTTTATGGCAACTGGGGAGAAAAGGAGAAACAGCAACGTAATAGGACACTGGAATGGCTGCATGTTGTGGTGGTGGGGTACCAAAATTACACTCGTTTTGCTTTCACATACATGTCCAGAATTTTTTTACACGAAAAGCTGGCAACCCTGAGATATATTTTATATATATATATATATATATATATATATATATATATATATATATATAAAACTAGGTCAGATGCACATTTTTATTGGGGGCCCGGGTAAAAAGCTCCACAGAAATATAAGCAAAATACAATAATCAGATAGTACAACAGTACACATACATTAAGATGCAGAATACACACCATGTAGTTAGTCTATACAAAGAAGTATTCAATAAAGTTTTCTACTAGATACAGGTTCAAAAATAAAACACAAGCATTTCAGTAAAGATCAGTGTGAGAAAAATACAATTAGTACTGTGGACATATTAAGTAATTATGAACAAATCAGATTTCCTATATTGTGTGTGTGTGTGTGTATATATATATATATATATATATATATATATATATGTATGTATATATATATATATATATATATATATATATATATATATATATATATATATATATGTATATATATGTATATATATATATATATATATATATATATATATATATATATATATATATATATATATATATATTTTTTTTTTTTTTTGAGTAGTAAAAACACAGAGGAGAGGGGGAAAATGAGGCAAGGAGTGGACAGTCTGTTGACAGAGGTATAGATATTTTGCCAGTCAGGTTTGGCGCAGGAGCAATGCCATTTTTTCGACAGATGTTCAAATAGCAGTTTGAAACTGGTAGATTCAGATTTTGGTGTGTGTGGGGTAGAGAGTGTTATAATTTGGCTATTTGATTTGAGAATAGGGCTTTACCATGAGTGTTGTTAGCTTTGTTTACTGTGAGAAAGTTTCTGTCTTGCAGACCTTAGACTTTGCGGACATGAATAGGGAACAACAAGTTCCTTGAGGGATGGGCAACTGTCAGGATGGAAGATGATATTGTGTGTGAATTTAGATTGGTAGAGATGGAAAAGGTTAGGCAGCTCGAGCCAATTTAATTTATGTAGGGCAATTGGGTTCGGTGGGGAAGGTTGGCTGTGAAGCTGGCTATTTTGTTGTAGCAAGTTTCCAATTTGGTTAAGTCTGACCTTTTTAAGTTGGTAATGAGGGGGAAGGTTCTGGATATGGCTAATCTGGTACTGTCAGTGAGGAATGGCTTGCTTCTGTACAGTGAGCCAAGTTTGACGTGAACTTTCTTAATTGTGATGGCTATGAGTTGGTCATATCAGAGTTTGTTGTCAATTGTCAAGCCAAGGAGTTTTGTATGCTCAACTGGTTGGATGACTGCTGAGAGAATGGTGAAAGGAGGGGTGACCTGACTGTTTGCTACTCATAAATAGCATTAACTGTGTCTTTTTTGGGACTGAGGATTAGTTGCGATTTACTTAAGACATGTTTCTACATAATTAAAAGCTTGTTGGGCTATTATTTGGAGGTCTGGTAAGGTATCTGCTGAGCAGATTAAAGTTGAATCATCCACATACTGAACTACTTTAGCGTGTGTTGTGGATGAGGCTAGATCATTAGAGAAGATGTTGAAAAGATGGGGACCTTGTATGGATTCTTGGGAGATTCTGACTGAGATGGGCAGAAGTGGTGAGAGTTCAGATTTCTATCGTACTTCCTTGCTGTCTGTCCGAAAGAGAGCTTAGGAAACCAGGACAGGGAAGTATTTGATAGGTTTAGTGAGGCAAGAGTATTAAGGAGTTTCTGATGGAAGACAGTGTCGAACACTTCTGACATGTCTAGGAAGATTGATGCTACTTGCTGGTTTGAATTCTGAGTTGGTTGATGGTGTAAGAGAAATTCATTAGGGATGTGGTGGTGCTGTGTTTCAGTCTGAAATCATGTTGGGAGGGAGAGATAAGGTTGTGAGATGGCAGGTATTGCAGTAATTGAGCATGTATACGTTTTTCCAGAATTCTGACACAGGGGGAAAGGATGGCTATGGGTCTGTAATTGTTTAACTCTTTTGATGTTCCTCCTTTATGTAGAGAGGTGATGTAGGACATTTTCCATAATTTTGGGACATATTGTTCGCTATAGACCAATTTACCAGAATGGAGATAGGCAGAGCTATGGCATCGGATGAAAGTTTGAGGTACTCACTGGGGAGTTGGTCAGCTGCTACGGAAGAAGGGTTCAGTTTTTTCAGCATTGTTCTTATGGTGTTAGTTGGGACAGGTTTGAGGTCAAAAGAGTTGTTAGTTTTCACATTAGGTGAAAGAGACAGAGGGGCGGAATTGTTCCCTGTAACTAAGGAGAGGATGGTGTTTATAAAATAGTTGATTTGTGAGGCAATAATCACACTTTGGTTACTGGTTGTTGGTGTACACACACACACACACACACACACACACACACACACACACACACACACAGAGACAGACAGACAGACAGACACACACAGAGACAGAGAGACAGACACACAGAGACAGACGCACACAGAGACAGAGAGACAGACACACACAGAGACAGAGACAGACACACAGAGACAGAGAGACAGACACACACAGAGACAGAGAGACAGACACACACAGAGACAGAGAGACAGACACACACAGAGACAGAGAGACAGACACACACAGAGACAGAGAGACAGACACACACAGAGACAGAGAGACAGACACACACAGACAGAGAGACAGACACACACAGACAGACACACACAGAGACAGAGACACACAGAGAGACAGACAGAGACACAGAGAGAGAGAGACAGACAGAGACACACAGAGAGAGACAGACAGAGACACACAGAGAGAGACAGACAGAGACACACAGAGAGAGACAGACAGAGACACACAGAGAGAGACAGACAGAGACACACAGAGAGAGACAGACAGAGACACACGCAGAGAGAGAGAGACAGAGACACACATGCAGAGAGAGAGAGACAGACACACGCAGAGAGAGAGACAGACAGACACACGCAGAGAGAGAGACAGACAGACACACGCAGAGAGAGAGACAGACAGACGCACACAGACACACGCACACAGACAGACACAGACATATTTTATAAACTATATGTGGGTGTGTGAGTTTTGCATGAAAAATAAAATCTTTGTAATTTTCTCTTTAATAACTTGTGTGTGTACCAATGCCATTGTGTAATATGTGAAGTTAATAAAGGTGCTAAAAAATCCAGTTTTACAGAGCCCTAAAATGCAGCATGCATCAGATTTAAAGCAACCTACTGTTCATTGCTTACTGAGAAATGTGACAGTAGAGTGCAGTACATTCATGTCTGCAGTTGTTAACATTCGTATCGAAGTACAGAAACTCAAGTTTTCATTGATAATTAACTTTTTTTCAGTGCGTTAGCATTGTGGCTCCACACTTAAAAGAACTCTTCCCCTATATCCCCATCCCCAATCATCAGGCAGGCCCTTACACTGTAGCTAGTATGAGCTCTCCTGAGACAACTTTACCTCACAGGTTCATTTTTGTTTAATCATAATGCCATACGGTTAACTGTTTGCATTAAATAATAGAGTTAACTACATTTAACTTAATGTATTCCTGAGTTAAGGCTTAGCTGCACAGATCTTATGCGTTTTCCACAGATCCTCAGACTAACGTAACCTGACTACTGGAACTTGTACTGCACAGACAGGCTCTGGAAACATCCCACATCCTGAAGGTATGGCTCGTTTCCAGTAAGCAAGTCTTAAATAACTAGGGATGTGCCACCTGCGGACATTCCTTTCCATTAATCCTTAAAGTGAATCACCTTCTCATCCTTCTTCAAATGAACTAAGTGACTTGCTTGGTTTGTTCCACCACCAATCTCTGGCTTTGGTTACACTGCACAACAGTGATAGCAAGCAACTGCAATACAAACTACACTGACGAAAAATAAAAATAGTTTACTGCTATCACCGTGTACTATGTAGCTTATGGTGGGCACTCAACTACACGAATGAAATCTTCATGCTTTGAACTTCACTTTGGATACAGGGCTTGTTTGGAGAACTTACTCATTCTGTAATTCCTCATTAGAACTCAGAATGCAAAGATCATTATGCTAGTGGTGCCTATTTGCCAAGTCAGCTTATATGCATTACAGCTGATATCCCTGAATCATTTTATACTTCTCTAGTTGACTGACTGTATCAATATGCAACAGTGTGCTTACAAGTGAAAATTTTTCTAAACTGATTTCTGGTGAAAGTTTTGTGCGCAGCAAATTTTAATTTGATTACGCTGAACAAAAACAGCCAAACATCGGCAGGTGTCTCTGGATAGCATCTACTGTAATGCTACTTTAATTTGAAATGCTAGTACTGCAGTTAAACTATCCATGCTGTAGCTCTTCATAGGTAGCTGGCTCCCTACTGAGGCTCACAGTGCTAAGTCCAGGGCCCATCCCCCCAAAAAAAGAAACACCACCGAAAATACAGGAGAAAAGTAAATACTGAACACTGCTCTCCTCCTTTAAACAAGCCCTCCCCATATGGAAAGAGCTCCCCACCTCACAAACTTACATATACTAACTCTAGGACTGACACCTTGGAGAAAAGTGAATATTCCGAGAAATAGCAATGTCAGACTTGGTCCATTTAAGTCCAATTTTCAGCTATTCTGTGTTCAGGTTTTGGCACTCGACAATGCAAATCATGACATTTTAAACAAACAGTTACCTCGGTAGTTACTCAGTGAACGTCATACAATGTCTGTATGGAATACTGGCAATACCAAGCTAAATTACACATGTCTGTACATTCTTAATATGCGGATATTACTCTGTGTGGGTCAAATCACCAATGCAACAGGCCTAGCAGCTGAGCAACACCCTTCCAGGTATGAAAGTTGGCACAGATCGCTCAAGCACCTCCTCCTCTTCGGTCTCCCATATACTGGGTTGCCACCTTTTCAGATCTCCAAGGTGGGACCACAGGAGGTGTAGTCAGTACTGGACTTTAAACTGATGGAGAAATAAATTAAGCTGATAGACCATGGGGGTACTAGATGCTCTGTAGTGCATTTTTAGAACATTTTTCAACCTTTTGATTCAATGATGGCCTAAACAAAAATCAAGGAAATTCTTTCAAGAACGAAATAATGTGTTCATGGTTTAATCTTCCAGACAGAAACAGTTTCCAATAAAATGAGAAGACAAACGCAGGATTACATGACTTGTTACTGGGAAACATAGAGAGTAAAGCTCCAAACAGAGCCACGAATGCTACCTCAAACAGAACAAGTCAGTACAGAGTTCTGCCATCTGCAATGTACAATCAGTTTTTGTGTGCTCTTGAAAAGAATGACTAGATTCACCTTGCAGACTTTATTTGTAATGTGAATGTCCTGTCATCCATATCACAAACAAGAACTACTTATGATCAGAGACTTAACCACAATGGTCTACACAGATAATTGCATTTACATACTAAGTCTCAGATAGAATGTGTGACACCATTTCATTTAAGACTCAGTATCTCCGGCAATGATTCCTGTTATGCTGTTCACAGTCTCTCATTCACAAGCCAAAAGCCACTGCTGACAGACTTGTAATCTGATACAGCCTGTGTTTCTGAAGTGGACACCAAGATTCATCCCTTGAGCTTCACTTCACTGGCAAGGTGAGTTCCTTGACATGTACATTATAAGAGCACATCGCAAAGGGTCCCTGCAGTAGACCATTATTTTACATTGTCAAAGTTCTTGCTACTCTGCTTTAATCCTCTGCAGTAGATCATTAGTGTGCTTTGCCAATGTTCTTGCTTTTCTGTTCTAATCATGGCTCTCAAATGAGTTTTGCAGAACTCCCCTGATTTTGACTCTTTTACTACGTCATTCTGTAATGTTCTGATTTTCTCACTGAGGATTACAGTCCATCAGTAACGCCTGACTTAATGTTTCAAAATTCTTATTTAAAAGAAGAAAGTTGATGCAAAGCCTTTTCTATTAACTTTCTTCTACAACAGTCCATTATATTCCCAAGCTTCATCCCGTTTCCCCTGTATTTCTTTCTTTCCACTCACAGTTAATGTGGGGAGTGGGATGAAAGCAGTTAATATGTGACTGCCCCATTCAGAAAAGGACAGGTGGCAACCTCAACTCAAATACCCATGACACTAACTGAACACTGCTTTTCTGGGTGTAGCAGATTCATTCCTCTATGCCACAAGGCCAGGTTTTGGTGTAAACCCTGATCTCTGCACAAGAGGTTTGAACTTTGCACTGATTTTGTATAGCTTGGAATATCTGGGCAATGCACCACATGTTCTGGATTCAACTTTTGACTAGGCCATCATGGTATTAAAACAGATTTTCAGAACCCAGTATGAAATCAAGTACAACAGACTTGCGAGTGATGGCTAATTGAATAATTCATTTTAAAGTCAATGCAATAACAAAAATGTCACTTCCACCAGCATACACAGACTTTGAAAGCAGCAAGGAGTGAAATAACTATTTCCAACAATAAATTGCATTTTCCTGCACAAGTTAGATCTGGTTCTGCATATCTGTTTGTGATGAACTGTGACATTTGAGTATTCCATCAATTACTTATGGCTAGCAGTTAAATGTGAAGTCTGAAAGACAAAGCAGGTAGAGAAACTGGGATGCAATAGATTTCTGTGATGCAATAATTGATCAGCGTTAACATCAGCATCCTTTCATTTAACCAGCACTGCACCATTTCAGTACTGCAATGACCTTAGTTGAAGCTCTTACATTGGCCCGGTTACTTACCAACTTAATCGACAAGTGCAGCAAGACGCCAACAGTCTGAACAAAGGCGGTTACAAAAGTTATGAGTGAAAGCTCATGGCAATTGTTTTCTCTCTTCTTTTTATTTTTGTTCTCCCTCTGCTGCTGATTCACAGCAGATTTTCCATAACTGACTCTTGCACTGTCAGAGAAGGATGAATGGATGAGAAACTTCAAATTCACCCCTGGTTTTGCACCCATACCCTTATAGACAGGGGGCAAATAAGTAAATGTCACAACATTTCCTTGTTCTGCCCACCTGTAGGTTACTTTTGCCCTAAGTACAAGGGCTAGATAACTACCATTGGACTGTAAAGCTAGGCTTCTTAAGATCCTTACAGATCAATAGCTGTTAAATACTTATGAACTTATCAAACCATGGCTAGAGAAGTAATTTTTTTTCTCTTTAATAGAATATTCTAACTTCTGTGTTGAGAGTGGGGAATAATGCTATACTGCTAGTGACAGATAAACCTGCAATGACACTAGACAGTCATTACACATGCTTCCATCACTGTGACTGACTGTCCATCTGCTCGCCACCCACTTGTACAATGGCATGCTCAAACATGGGACTTTCTCCCTCCATTCTGTACTATGCAGCATCCTGGCTGTAGTGAAAAACATCCCCCTCCCAAATAAAGAACCTACACTCCTTAAAGCCCTACAGCCCATGAGTCATTTGTTGATCTTGGGTAGCTGACACCGCAGCTGGATGCCTTACCACTTGCAGCAGTGAGCTAGATGCTATGGGGAAAATTGAAAAAATTCAGAACACGTGTCAAAAAATGTTTACTCACTACAGAAAGACCAAAACCATACAGAATACTGTAGCTGCAGGTCAGAAACAACCCTTCAAACTTTATTACGGAGAGAATATAAACTAAAAAGACAGACCATCTTAGACACTTTCTGATGACAAGATTTGGCTTGTATCAGGATCTGATGAATACTGATACTGGAAAGTAAGTCTAGTGGAGAACAAGACCCTGAGCAATCAGATACGGCATGTTTGGATGACAGCAGTACAGCAAACAGTTCTTATCCAGGTAATGCGAAACAAATGGCCAAGGGTGTAGCAAGGCTTGAATATCAGTGAGCAACTACAACAGACTGAAATTCTACCAGTGTATGTCAAAACATAAGCATCATTAAAATGGGTTCTATAAATCAAGACTGAGTAATTGGGAGTCTTGCCTTTTTTTTTTTTTTTTTAAACTAAACTATGCTTCTGGTTTGTAAATCCTTTAAGATAAGAGCAATGAGCTATGAAAGCAGCCAATTCAGGTTTATCAAATTAAAGATGGACTGAGAACCTGTAATTTATAGCTGTGGGTTCACAACATTTAAGGCACACTTACAGAATTCCTGCATATCGACATCTTCAACAGCACGAATATCTGTTGGATGAGCAATACGACCCTGAATTCTGGTCCTTTTGTACCCATTAGTCTTCTCTATTCTTTCAATCATTTGCTGCTGTCGATCAATCCAATAAAGATGGTCCCCAAGAACAGTTAATCCCATTGGCTGAACAATGTTAGAATCTTCAAGAGTCACTCTATTTGCACCTGTTTTAATAACAAAGTAAAGAAAGAAAAAGAATTACAGCAAACTCTATGTTTACTTGTCTATGTACACAAAACATTAAGTTAACAGTTTGCCTGAGATCTCAAGTGTATGTCTTCCTATTAACATGACTGAACTAAAGGCTTGTTTATAGAAACTGACACACTAGTAACAGAGCAAGTGCCAATAACTCATTTAAAGTTTGTTTACAGGGATAAAGCACTGATCTTCGTGGATCAATTTCAGGCACAGCCCAGGTGATTGCAATCACAGGAAAAAAAATCCTTTTTACACACGATTAAACAACAAACAATTTCACACACAGCAATACTTACACCTTCACCTAGAAAGAAACAATGAATTACACAGCACTGACATGCTAGTTACAAATTAGAGTTGAAGCTAAGTTTTATACTTAATTCAGAAAAATAATTACACTGTTTATACACAGTATTTACAAGCAACAATAAAAGCCAGTCATGTTTGATCATCCTGAGCATGGAAAGGGGGGAATAAGGATATTAAAGAAAAGCATGGGAGGTGTACACGTGGTTAGGTTACGTAGTCGGCTACAAATATTCACATTGGGCTTGTGTAAGCAGATATATTTTGAACTCTGGACTAAGATGACAGGTGTTTAAGCTACAGAGATTTACATCGGTGCTAGAACTGAAAATGTTTGACCAGTCCAGTGCTGCTTGTTTTTTGGGGGTTGTAGAAAACCATGGTCAGCCTTAGCAATTGTGGGGCTTAATTTGGGGGGAGGGGGGTATAAAGCCATAATCCTTTTATGACCTAGTACCACCCCCTCTATCCTCAATGATTTGCGGAAAAAAAAATGCATTTTATGAGGAACAGACAAAAATACGAGGCAAAAGTTTTGTCATTCTGCATAGTTTAAAAGTAAAGGTAGTGGCAATGGCATTGGTTTACAAATGCCAAATCCTACACATGTGGCATTCCTGCAAACTTCTTTGCTCATGACTTCTGGACAAAGGCAAACGATGGATAAACAAATGTGCATAAACAGGGACAATTTTTAAACATTTCTCTAATTCAGAAAAGAAACAGATTTTGCAGCAACAAGCATTTTCTGAACAATATGAAGCATGAAACTCTAAAGTCTGGCATTATTGACTAACTGTAATCCAAAGTGATTGGCCAGAAAAATAAAATAAAATATTCTATGATAAATAGCAAAAATATGATGCAAAAAATAAATCAAGGATAGTTTGCAAAAAACAAAACAAAAGGACAGTATGTGGCAGTTTAACTGTAGTAAGCTGCTTGTGATATTTATTTCAAGCAGCTTACTACGGTTTCAAAGTAGAGGAGCTTTCCCCCCTTTCTTTTGGTCTTCAAGGTGAAGACCTTTTTTTAGCCATGATTCGCAGGCACTGCTGGTGTGGGAGTGTAATATTGGCACTGGCTAGTGAAATGCTGGTACTGCATTTGTGGCAACAGCTGAAGTAATATAGAGCTCAATTACAGTTGGTAATTTGACTGTAGAAAGATATTTTTTGTACTTATAGTAAGCAGCTTGCTAGAGTTTCAAGTAGAAGCACCCTTTTTTTGGTCTTCAAAGTGAAGGCGCCCACCTTTTTTTCCCCCTTAGGGGCAGAGCTCTATAGTGCCCACTCAGCTCAACAGTGTGCGAGGCTCTATTGTGCCCAATCAGCCCAAGAAGCCTTACAGAGCAGGGCCAATTGGAGAATGAATTCTTAGGTTAAAAGAGGAGGTTTTTATGGAGAACTTTACTGCAAGGGTAAAATATATTTCTAGATGATATCTGATAAAAATTAAGCCAAGTAGATCTTTTTGTTTTACAGGTAAACAACTGTATTTACAAGAATGAGACAGTGGTATTCTTGAGGAGGCAGTGTGAGATCAATCAAACTATGTTTAAACAATGACCCCAGTGACAACCAAAACAAAAATAAAATAATAAAATCACTGTGTTGCAGCCAAAACTCTCCACAACCTTCCAAAGGTATCAAACGTTTTATTGAGACATAAAAATGTTTAAAAAGTATTCATTGACAGCTTTCATCCCCTCAGAACGGGGACTTCATCAGAATACATGCCTTCTAAGTCCAACATTTATAGCCCAATGTGTTGATGACATCACAATACAATGTGTTGTTATTTTTAGTGGATATCTGGTACACATGTTCATATATCCTACTAAGTAACTGCCTTTCAGTTTTGCCACCATAATATGCTGGACATCCCTTACACAGTGCAAGGTATATGACACCTGATGTGTGACAGTTACCCTTAACAAATTCTACTTTTGTTTTAAGGGTATTTTCTAAAAAAAAAAAGAAGTTATGTCCTTACCATAACATTCAATGTTTTTAGTCCATCTTGCTCTTCATTCTTACTCTTGGGATCGGAGCCGAACCACGGCTCTGACTCGGCCATACTGTAGCTCCAAAACTTCTTGTTGGCTCGTGGCTAGGAGGTATCCCATCATGCATCACTACTATTCCCCAGATCTTGTTTGCTGCAAGGACAAATAGAGACAAAGAACAAACCAAATCAAAAGGACTAACAAAAAGCAGTAGGCACTCTACCCCCAGGTCCTCAAGGAGGGGGCAGGAGGGAGGGTTCGTAAGAATGAAGAGCGAGATGGACTACATTGAACGTTATGATATGGACATAACATATTTATGTTCTGTAGTCCTATCTCGCTTTCATTCTTACTCTTGGGATAGCGTCCCTAGCACCTTCATCTTGGGTGGCTCATTGGAAAATGCTCCTGAGTACTGTGGAACCAAAGAATGACCTGTTCCTAGAAGCCATATCCAATTTGTAGTGAGTAATGAATGTGTGAGGTGAAGCCCATGTTGCTGCAGCACAAATGTTGTCTATTGGGATTCGAGCCTGAAAGGCTACCGTGGTAGACACAGACCTGGTAGAATGAGCTTTCAACCCCACAGGAGGAATAGACAAATGAAATGCAACTGGAAATCCAGTGAGATAGTGTGACTTTAAAAACTGGAAGGCCCCTCCTAGAGTCTGAAAAGGAGACAAACAACTGATCTGACCTTCTGAAACCTTTAGTGCCGTCCAGATAAAAACACAATTGTCTATGCTCATCCAATTGGTGGAATTTTTATTTTGCCTTGTTAGAAATCTTAGGGAAGAACACCGTCAAGTCAACAGACTGATTAATGTTGGCTTGAGAAAAACCGTAGGGATAAAGGAAGGGTGTCCGCAGAGACCCTATCGTTATGAAATACGAAATAAGGGGGCTTAATGGAAACAGCTTGCAGTTCAGAGACCCTTCTTGCAGAAGTGATAGCCACTAAAAATATAGTTTTCCAAGTTAGAAACTTGAGGTCACATGTTGCTGAAGGTTCGAAAGGACTTGACATAAGTTTATGGAGAACAAAGTTCAAATCCCATGGAGCCATGGGATCTATGACTGGGGGTCTTAGCAAAGTGGTCCCTTTGAGGAAGGCTCTACAAAGCCTATGAGCCATAAGATTAAGTTCATTAGCAACATAAAAGGTGGAAACGGCTGCCAACTGGACTTTGATAGTTGCTGCTGCTGAGCCTTGGTTGAATAACTGCGAGAGGAAATCTAAAACGGCAGAAATGGGAGCTGTGCAAGGATCAAGGTTCCTCTCATGGGGCCAAAAGGAGAATCACTTCCATTTACTGGAATAAATCTTCCTGGTAGAAGATTTGTGAGAAGATGACAGGATGTGTACAACCTCAGGAGAAAAGTCAGGAAGCCTGACTAGGGATGGAATTGGAGCAGCCAAGCTGTCAAGTTGAGGGTGTGGAGAGAGGGAGGGATGGAACGCCCCCGACATGTGTGTCAGTAAATCTGGCACTGGATCCACAGTCCACGGTTCGTCCTTTAAATGAGGTATGAGAAAGAGAAACCAAATCTGTCGAGGCCAGTAAGGAGCAATTAGGATAATTCTGCTTCCTGAGGATACTGCTTTCTGAATTACCTTCGATATGAGGGGGAAGGGAGGGAAAGCATAGAGAAGTCCCAAGGGACAATCGTGAACAAGTGCGTCTCTTGGTGCTTCCCCTTCCGGGGGAATCAGGGTAAAGTAGCTGCTGCATTTGGCATTGAGAAGAGTGGCAAAGAGATCGCAACAAGGCTGACCCCATTTGCGAAAACCTTGTTCCGCAATGTGTGTTCAGAGACCACTCGTGAGGCATCAGAATAGCCCTGCTGAGCCTGTCAGCTATGACACTGGATTTCCCCGGGATGTGCGTTGCTATCAGAAAGTGCTGGGAAGACACCGCCCACTCCCATACTAGTAGGGCTTCTCTGCAGAGGGTGTAAGATTTGGTTCCTCCTTGTTTGTTTAGGTACCATACCACTGACATGTTGTCCGAGTGGATTGCAATTGTCCCTAGAGGGAGAAAGCTGTGAAGTACTTGCAATGCTAGAAGCACTGCTCTGATCTACAAGATGTTGATATGCAAATGAGCCTCGTGATCTTGCCATGTGCCTTGGACTGTTCTCCCTAGATAATGCCACCCACCCCCTATCTGGGAGGCATCCGTGGTCACAGTGGCAACTGGGGGGGGGGGGGAACAAATGGTCTGCCTGTGTTTAAATTGTTGGTCTGAGTCCACCAACGAAGATCTTGTTTGCATAAATTTGTTATCAGGATGGGGTGAGACAGAGGAAGGTACTGCAGTGACTACTGGGCAAAAAGTAACCACTGCAGGACCCTCATGTGCAGTCTGGCTAATGGAACTAGTGTTATTGTGGAAGCCATGGTCCCTAATAGCTTGAGCACCACCTTTGCTTTGTCTTTTCTTAGTGGAAGTAAGTTCAAGGCTTGTTCCCTTAGACACTGAATTCTTTCCATGGTAAGGTAAGCCCTCAATAAGACGGTGTCTATTTCGGCGCCATTAAAATTCACACACAGAGGGCGACAATGCAGATTTTTGCCAGTTTACTGTAATTCCTAACTGCAGGCAAGTTGAAATAGTAGCATCCCTGGCCTGTAACAGTAGATGCCTGGTGGTGGCAGTCACGAGCCAGTAGTCCAGATATGGAAGCACTTGGAATCCCTGACATCTCAAGTGAGCCCTAACCACTGCCATACATTTGGTGAACACCCTGGGGGCTGTGGTGAGGCCAAAGGGCAGGTCGTGGAACTGATAATGACTGGCTCTCAGCCGGAAGAGTAAGTGACTCCTCGATGCCCTGCCCATTTTGATGTGGTAGTAAGCATCTTGGAGATCTACGGAGCACATCCAAATGTCTTTCCCCAACAACGGGAGTATCGACTGTAAGGTGACCATTCGGAACATGGACTTCTGTACAGATTTGTTCAATTTGCTGAGATCCAAACTGGGTCATGTCCCCTGTTCTTTTTGGCACCAAAAAGAATCTGGAGTAAGTCCCTAATCCTACTTGGTCTGCGGGGACAGGTTGGAAGACTCTCTTTACAAGCAACTTTTGGATTTATAGAGTTGCTGAATCCCTGTGATTGGGTGGCACATCTGGGATTCGTCTGGTCTAAAGGGGTGGAGAAGAGAGGGGAATATGGTAACCTCTAGCAATTATCTTCAATACCCACTTGTCTTGAGTAACATCATGCCAAGCTTCTGGGTATAAAGAAATATGACCCCCGACTGGTTCCAGAGACACACAGTCGGGCCTCCTTTCAGGAGCGCTGATAGGGATGACCACGAAAGGAATCACGGTCTCTCTGGTTCTGCGGGCCTCCTCTACACCTAGGGCGGCATCTACCATTACTTCCTCCTCCTCTACCTCTGGAGAAGGAATCACCTTATGCGTCCTGAAAAAACCTATGCGATTTTCTGAACCACATTTTGCCGCCCCTCTGTCCATTGGGATAGGGTCTAGAAGGGATGGAAAAACCAGACTCCCATGGCAGACAGGGTTTTTCCTTCTTGCTCACACCTGGTGAGTGTGTCCTTTACCTTGGTTCCGAACAATGAGGATCCGTCAAATGGGGCGTTGGTAAACGTAGACTTAAAGGCCTCCGCAAAATTACACAAACACATCCAGGAGTGTCTTATGAGAGAGACTCCTGAACCCGCTGCCCTACTCGCTCCATCTGCTGCATACGAAATCAGCCTCATGGAGGAGTTCACAACAGAATTAAGGGTAGACATCTGTGCGTTGGCCTTCTGAGATACCGCATCAGATGTGTTATCCTGTACAGTATCTCCCAACTCTTTTAGGAGATCTCTCTGGAGCCTTGTGAAGTGGGACAGGTAGTTCAGCGATCGAAGTGTAAAAGCCGCTGAAGAAAAAGACATGCTTCACATACCTATCCATCATTTGAGACTCCTTGTTCGGTGGATGGACAGTGGAGGAAGTTTTGGCAAATTCCTTCTTGGTGGCTGCCGCCACCACCATGGCATCTACTGATACACCCTTAGAAAGAAAGTCCTTGCTCTGGGGGTGCTGACAAAAATTTGTTTGATCTTCTAGAAACCGGTTCCACAGAATCAGCAGATTTCCACACCTTTCGACTTACTAAATCCAGTAGCTCATTGAAAGGAGGAGACACCCAAGAGGCGGAGGGTTGAGACCCAAAAGCCTTCAGGTACACTGACTCCTCATCAGAAGGGGATGTGGTGGGCCAGCCGCCTCTCTGTTTAAGGATCTCAAGGATATCTGCGAATGAGATATCATCAGAGGACGACTTGGGGGACCCTTCTGACTCCTCGAGGTCAGTGTCTGATGTAATAGACTCATCAGGGGAGTCAACATGTTTCCTCTTACAAGTTTTCTTCCTAGGTGGTTCCTCAAACAGGCATTTTGGGGAGACCTTGGAAGACTGGGCACCACTCATGGAGTTATCCTGAGGCTGCGGGTCTCTGCTGTGTAGGGAGAGAGAGGGAGCTGAGACTGAAGTCCGTGCCTTAGGGGGAAGTGTGTCGGTACCTCTGGATGGAGCTGAAGACCTGGACAGCACACTCCTCATCACCTCGAAGGCCGATCCCCCCAGCTCCGAGGATGCCC
This sequence comes from Protopterus annectens, assembly GCF_019279795.1. Lineage (NCBI taxonomy): Eukaryota > Metazoa > Chordata > Ceratodontiformes > Protopteridae > Protopterus > Protopterus annectens. The sequence goes on along the minus strand of NC_056731.1, from coordinate 1,891,449,285 downwards.
TCTGCTCCAAAGATACAGAAGCAGACCTCGGTGCCGAGAAGATGGGCTCTGAGGTTGATGTGGGGTCCAAGCTCACCCGAGCTGAGGCACCGAGAGGTAGGCTCAGAACCGAAGTTCGATTCGAAGCATCCCCCTCGGGCCAGACCGGAGAGCTGAGGACCCTAGAACCTGTAGACAGCACTGAAAGGGTTGGAGTGGACATCGGAACTGAGAAACCAACTGAGATAGCTGGAACTGACCTATCCACAACTGGAGGCACTGACAATTCTGTCTCCGAAGGCTCAGAGAGGCTCGGAGGAGGAACATCGATTGGGTGTGGTGACACACTGGACTCCAGAACAGACTGGGATGGAGCCGAAAGCAATTTTGCCAGTGCCGAAGTCTGAAGCAGTCTACGCACCACACTCTCGACATCCTCATCAAAATATAAACATATAGAAGTCAACAATGACCATCACTTTGTGTTTAGAGCGATTATCAATGTTTTTCCCAGTATGAGAAGGGGCAGTTTAGCAGATGCTACTGAGAGAGAAGAGGCAAAATGGATAATAGAACTATTAGCTCATAGAACACCAGGATTGAATGACTTTGTTCCCATGAAACCCACCCTCAAAGATAGGAGGGTGCAATATAAATGCTGATTGGCTGAAGTGTTTTTAATTAGATATTTAAATGTGGTTTTAACTGTTTCTCTTTATCTGAAGAAGGGCGAGCCCGAAAGCGCTCATCAGTTTTATCCTGCTTGTTTTGTATTAGTGATATTAAACTTGTGTTTTATCGTTGAAATAGTGGTGGTCCACTTTGTTTTTTTTTTGAAACAGACATCCTCATCAAAAAGGCTCCCAGAGGACCTGGAAGATAGAGTGGGGGATCTAAATCGCTGGAAATATAAGCGACCTAAGAGTCGGGGAAACCAGTCGAAGTTCAGATGACCGGCTCCGAGATGTAGCGTCAGTTATCAGCTCTGAAGTTCCTGGAGCCAAGACTCTGAAACAGAATGGGTGGGAGACCGCCTTTTTGTAGTTTTAGGTCTGTCTTTTTTGGAGGAGGAAGGAGATTTAGAAATGGACTATGTGGATGTCAATTCCTCCTCAAAGGAATATTTTAATAGTTCCTTCAATATCAGCTTGTTCTTCCATTCATGAAGAACACGAAGGCTGAACGCATGGCAAAACAGGTAAGACACTTGGAGGTGAACAGCCCCCCAAACAGTAAACACACAAATTGTGCCCATCAGTCACAGACATCTTCTGGGCACATTTAGTACACTTTTTTAAGCCCGAAGACTTATGACCCTTAGTGTCTTTAGACATAATTCAAAAAACCACAATCAGCAAAACACACAACAAGTAGACAGAGAAAGGATAAATGGAGGACTAGGTCCTCTAATTTAAATGGGCCTAGCCCTAAGAGGAAGGAGAATAAACAGAGGACTAGGTCCTCTAATTTAAACGGGCCTAGCCCAACGGGAGATAAACAACAGAACGAGGATTAGGTCCTCTAACTTAAACGGGCCTAGCCAAAGGGAAGGCAGCCACACAGGAGATTAGCAATGCAGTGATACCACAAAGGCCAACGGAAGAACGGCCAAACAACGTACAACAAAAACGCAGACAAATAAACAGCAAATAGTCTGAAACAAAGACTGCAGTAAACATACAAAACTAGCAGGACAACAAATTCTTATCTAACAATGACAAGAAAAATACTGAAAAATAGCACTTCGCCACGGCCAAGAAAAATCACGTCTGAGCTGAACGAGCGGCAAACGAGATCTGGGGAATAGTAGTGATGCATGATGGGATACCTCCTAGCCATGAGCCAACAAGAAGTTTTTGAGCTACAGTATGGCCGTGTCGGAGCAGAGGTTTGGCTCCGATCCCAAGAGTAAGAATGAAAGCGAGATAAGACTACAGAACATTAACCATTTTACAATCTATGTAGCAACATTGTGAACAGGATCCATACTTTATTGTACCATCATACTTGTTAACTTGTGTGTTCTTCACATATTCAAAACTTTTTCTATTTTATGTTTACGTAATAGGATATATGAACATGTGTATCAGATATCCACTAAGAATAATAACAATGCACTCTATAGGCATTCTTTAGTATGTAGGAATTTGCAGGGTTCCATTTTAGAATCTTAGAGAAAGTATTAATTAAACCTAGAGGGAGGGGGACTACAGAAATTTAATGGAAGAAAAAGAAGTCAAATGGCAGATCAAGCTGCAGGCAGGGGAGGGCATAGGTTTAAATGAAGTTATTTCTGTAAAACCCCTGTTAATTAAAAGAGCTAGGGACAAAAGGCTATGTTAAAACTTTCCATGAAGTTAGGAAAGCTTATTTTTAATCCAGTAAATATGGTTTCCGATTTTTATAAATGTTTTTAAGCTGTATTTTTTTTTTAAAAAGTGGCTGTGCCTTTAAATGCATTTGTGTAGCTGTGATGTTATCAACACATTGGGCTATAAATGTTGGACTTAGTAGAAGGCATGTATTCTAATGAAGTCCCCGTTCTGAGGTGATGAAAGCGCTCAATGAATACTTTTTAAACATTTTATGTCTCAATAAAATGTCTGATACCTTTGGAAGGTTGTGGAGAGTTTTGGGTGCAACACAGTGATTTTATTATTTTATCAATCAAAATATATTTGTGATCTGCAGCATGGCCACGGCCATGGAGGAGGCAGCAGCTAAGATGGGAAAGCCATACTGAAGTTGGGCTAAATCACTCCGTTTGGTAATACTTGCTCCAGCTGGTTCTGACAGGCAGGGGAAAGCTTCCTGGACCAAAATAACAGAATGCACCAGTTAATGTAAACAACTAAAGCTCTGAGTTGTTAATGAACTATTTTGTGTCAGCAGTACATGGTTTGATTCCTTCCATCTCAAATTTGCCTACTGTGCAAGTCTAATGAATTCACTTAAACAGTGCTCCTAGGTCACCCCAGAAAAGAGGCACTTTGTCCAGTGAGCTTACCCAGTCAAAAAACAGATAAAAGTTTCATGAGTGTAAGCAAGAGATGCTGTGTGCCGTACGTTACCTTTTGGTGTTACCTGGTCAAGAAACCATAACCTGTTTGAACTTGCAAGCTAAGTTAACAAAAGCAAAATCAGTTAAACGCAGGTAAGCATAGCTCTGACAGGAGCTTACTTATTGTACTACTCTTGAAAGACTAAAGAGAGACATTAGATGAACAGTGACACACACTATCACAATTATTACAATGTGAAGGATGCTGAACAATTGGAGGATGCACAAGACTATTTTGATCCCATTCAGCCAATACGTGTTTAAAAGAGGACACATTTTTTAACATGTTGGAAAACATTTAATACAGATATGATTTCAGAGTACTTAATGTAACAAATACTGTAAATGTTTCAACAGTTGAATTAAATTCAATGGAGTAACTTCAGACCAATAATATGCACATGCTCAGTTTCAATTTAACACCTTTGTGTTATGATGCGTCACAAAACTAACACTTGGCCATGTCCACTTTCCATTTATCTGATGTTTCTGATTCGTATGGATGTATGTTGCAAAATGGATGCCATCAAAAATCATAGCAACGTATTCTTGGGTATGCAATCTACTTCCAAATGACTGAAATACCATCAACACCTTAGTACTGCTTTATATACAAATTCACTAGTCAATTGCACTTCTCAACGTAAGATAAGATGATTACACTCTGATAATTCGGGAAAAGACAAATCAATTAAGTGCTTCTATAGAGCAAGCCCCCTGCTGAAGTTGTCAAGATCAGGCACTGTTTGGCGGTCGTCAGTACTGGCCAGCAAAAAACAGCATCAGAATAAAAAACAGATATGTTTCCCTCTGCTGTCTGCCATTAGTGTGTCCCTGACTTTTTGTAACATTACATAATATCTTGTACTGTCTTCTGAAAGCGCTCACTAGGTGCTTTATGGCTTTGAAAGTTGGCAAAACATTTGGCAATGTTTTTTTCTGTAACTAGTCGTACATGCAGCAGATAATGCTCCATGCATTACAAAGCATTATGATCAGGTCTCTGACCATAACCCTTTATTATGTATTCTCAACATGGATTCCAAGATTCACCTCTCTACCTTTGCCCTCCAGTTAAATTTCTTGGCATTCATGTCTCAAACACATAAGCCAACTATGATAAGCAACATGCTCATAATCCTTGTGTTTATTGTAGTTTTCACTGTGGAATGGGGGTGTCAGACTTCTACAGTTTACAAAACCTAACTGACTTAAGTCTTTCAGCCACAGTCTCCAGTCTGCTAATGTTTGGCAGTGGATTTTTTACGGTGCCGAGTTGCCAGCCCGATGCCCAACCTTCAAAGAAGGCACACTCATTCACTCATGCACCTACCTGCATGTCTTTAGACATCTCTTGACCGCGGGGAGGACATGCAGACTCCACACAGAAGGCTCTCTGGCTGAGAATCGAACGGGAGAACCTCTTGCTGTGAGGCGACAACACTAACCGCTGCACCACCACGGCCACAAAACCTGACACTTCACTTTTTTTTTTTTTTTTTTTTTTAAATCAAGGATCTGATTTTGCTTTCTTTGTTTTCCTAAAACACTTGTAAAGGCTAGGCTTATTTAGAATGGGAGACAAGGTAGAATGATAATTTCATTAAGGTTTACTCTACGTATGCTACTACTTGCATTTTTTGGGATTTTTCATACAACAGGCCTACAGTTTATCACATTTTCATCTGCACATGCCCAAGTCTGAAATTTGTTTTACTTAATGTATTTTTGCTACTGGTGTCTAAGAAGCTACACAGTCCCCCCCATATGAGCCAACATTTCTCTGTTGCTCATAAAGCAAAGTCTTAATCCATTCAGTGAAAAATAATGAATTAATACATGCTACAGCACCGGTGTACCTAGTTCTCTATTCTCACACTTTAGTTTAGCCTGCAGAACATTTGTTAAAGTTTCTGGTTATTATGAAATATGACAAGGTAGTTTACTTCCAGGAGATGGCGCCTGATGCTACCTAACGGTGAGAAAAGTGTGTACAGCTCAGAGAGGGGTTCATTTATCAATTTTATTTTATGTTTTTTTTTTTTTTACTTTAAAGACGATACTGGTGATTAAAGAATCCAGGACAATGTCATGTTAAATGAATTGTCCATTTCTAACCATAGGAATGAACTGCCTTGAGTTGCATTTGGTTTTCTTTTCATTTGTTTATGTTTTTTATGAACTGCTTTCAGGGATGGGATTTACTCTTTACATTTAGTACTTGAAATATTTTTTAAATGTTTTGATAATGTTAGGGTTCATGCGACAGATGCAGGTGTGGTCACTGTAGTTAGACTATCTCAATCACACAAATTAAACTTTACAACAGCACTTCATGGCATACCAAAGGTAAAACAGTAAACATTCTGTACACTGCCGATTTCTACTGGCAGAAACTACCACTGATACACTCTGCCAAAAAGTCTAAAATACAATTTGTTGATAACCACATGGCACAGAACTTGAGCTTGATACCTAAAAGGTCATGCAGTCTTATTAGCAGCCTTTACTAGTAAAGTATAGTATCAGTGAAGTTAGTATATCGTTTTCAAACAAAATTCTCAAGCAAATGATATACAATATTCACTAAAGACTACACTTAGTGATTCACATTTACCTGAATTTTGTGTCAATATATATAACGGTGGACGTCCAGACTACTGATATGTTTTTACTCAATCATTTTCAATTATTTTTGATTTTTGCATAAGTAAAGAATGAAAAAGAAAAGCAAAAAATGATAATCATAAAAAGATGTCATGACTTATACATGTAACATGTTCAACAAACCAAGTACTTTCAAATTAAAAATAATCAAGCTAACAAAGACCTCATTTATCCCTGTTAATTTCACCCAATATACCTATTAACGCCCCTGGCTCCCACACTTAAAATTCCTACATCCCAGGTATTTGTTTTCTGCAATGAATCTACCAACCTCTGGCCCTTTTAAGCACTTTGCCAATACAGATTACACTTGTTAAACCCGTTGTCCCTCTACTTCTTTGCTTTCTTGGCCATCACTTTTCTAGGAGTCATTTCTGACATCAATATTCAACTAGTCTCTCCTCTTCTGACAACCGCTACTACTGCTGTTCTGCCCTACATAACCACATCCTATAGTCAGAATAACTTTCCCCAGCAGTAAACAGTTGTTCTCTGCTCCCAGACATATACAAACTACCTGCTCTAACTTCTTTAAAGCTCCATCTAATATGCACATTTCTTGTTCTTTTCTCCCCACAATCTCAATAGGTGACATGTTGCACAAATATCTCTACTCTAAGCAGGGACAAACTCAGAAAACTGAGGCAATGGTACGTGGCAGTCAAGACTACAACAGCTATACCAGAAGATCTGTCCTCAAACTTGTAACTGGCACAAGCAGGAAAGCAACTGCCTTCAGCTTAAGGCTCTTCTCAGTCTAATGGAGACCTCCAACTTAACACTGGGGTGGTCCAGAAAAAGCACAATGGCCTGAGGGAGTTACAATGCCATCAGCAGTGACCAACACCTACTTCTCTTTTTCATTTGTATGGAAATGCCTACAGCAATATATATATATATCCAAAGCAGATTGTAAAGCATCTTGTTTTAGGTTCAGAGAGGTGTGTTTGAGGACTGAGAAGGCAAACTGGGAGAATGCAGACTTGCTTTTTTTGAGAGGTCCCACACTAGGTCTGAGAAAAGCTACCCAAATAGGAAATTGCCATGGAAGGAAGCATCCACGATGGCCACCCTGAGGTCATCTTTAATTTAAAAAAAAAAAAAAAAAAAAAAAAAAAAAAAAAAAAAAAAAAAAGCCTAAGCCACATCTGATTCATGTGTATTCCTGAGCCTACTCCCCTACCCACAATACCATGACATTTAGAATCATAATGAACTATATGCAAACCACTAAAAAACATGTGGCAAAGCTTTTTTCATAGCCTCCTCCATTCCAAACTCGAAGAGGTCTGCCAGCTCTTCCATAATTTGGTCCAACAGGAAAGAAGGAAACATGGATACACGAGACAGATAATTAAGGGACACGAGTCCCAAAATAAAACCTTTTTGCCTACTCTGTCCTATTCCTTAAATTGCTCACAGAAAAGATCACCTGGGAGTCCATTCCGGGATGCTTAGGAAAAGTGTTACCCCTCTCTGTGGATGGCTTTCCTCAGAACAGGAATTTGAAATCAGGCAATTTCAAGGTGTACACATGGCATCTATGCAGGGCAGGCTACTCAAGTGGGAAGACCAGACAAACAATATTTAAAACATTCCTGGGGAGAAAACAGAACAGATACATACCAGTCCTTACTGCATTTCAAGATCCTGAGTACATGTCCAAAGAAAGTATTATTTAGATGGCAAGAGATATCTCCATATCCTTTGTTGTCCCACAGCCAATGACCTCTGGATCCTCCTTTCCTAGTAAACAGAGTAAGGTGTCTGCCTTCATGTATCATCAAAAGAGGGTGAACTGGACACAAACAGCATTCCAGATGAGAAGCAAGTGTCGGTTGGGAAACAGGCCATCAGAACCAAATTAAATCTCAAAGTGAGGGCAATATATGGCTGTAGGAGGCTTCTGTAGGGCCTGGTAGTAGCAGCAAATCATATTCCCTAAATATGTGCATCAACAGGAACAGCATGTGCTGACTGTGAAAGGACAGTGAGGTGGGAAGCCTGGGGAGAAACTCCTCAAAATCTCAAGTGTGACCACTAGCACTTCTCTGGGGGACTTGAGGGATATCTCTGCATGAGCAGCAAGAAAACTGGATGAGCACGTTCAGACAACATAAGCTGCACCCTTTCAAGTGGGTAACAGGTGTGTACCCCTTCTACTTAAACGTCATAACTTTCCATGGCTCATATCACTCACTATATTCTAACTAATGTCTAGTATCAACTTCTCTCATCATCTTCCTCCTAGCCTGACATAGTGTCACACAAGGTACACCTTCTTACAGGCCTCTACTCTCAGCATCCTCAGTAGTGCCCAATTTTAGGATGATTATATGTATGCCTCAGATTTCTACCCTCATCTCTTGTGAATGCCCATGCTGAAGCACTGCCACAATGTTTCTTGCCCAGGCAAAACAGGGAGTAATAAAAGTAAATAATGTGGGAAGAAATAGCCAGGGAATTGTTATGGCTAGGCTTGTATAGGCCCTAGGGCTGATAGCCTAGTACCAGCCTATGAACCTATGAGTGTTCATGTAGATCATGGCTAGTGATCTGATGAGAGAATGAACAGTTGGAAGGTCCTAGCACTTCAGACATCAGACATGAAAATTCTGCTATGACAAATGAGAGGATGAGAATGTATGCTGTCCAAATGGTAGAAAACAACTTGAAAGTGGTACAGCTGAGCATACACCTCCTAGTCTGGTGTATGTTGTCAATACATGCAAGGTCAAGATGCATGTCCCTGAAAGAAGGATGAGAAAAAAATGATTAAAGGTCAAGCTGAGGGCTCTGGAAAAGGGAATCACAGAAGTTACTGCAAAAAGTCTCCAAAATCACACTGCTTGATTCTCCATGTCCTAAGACTCCAACATAAAAAGGAATATCTCACATGCAACTTGTGAGAGAAAACTTAGGGCTCAACCTGAGACACAGCTGCTCACTATGAAAAGACCAGTTGAGGGCTGTTTACACATATATGCCTTCTGCTCTGCAATACAGATAATGAAGGTAAAAGCTACCAAAGTAAGTATGTCACAAAATATGAAATTCAGATCCACCAAATAAGTCACTTCAAAAAGCGTTCGTGAGAGTGTACTATTCATAAAGTTTAAACATCATTTATCAGATGGTTTACTTAATGGCACCTATGATGAAGAATTTTCCTCAAACTGCTTCATCAGACAAGTCCATGCCAAAGACTTCGAAAAGATGTGAAAAGTTTAGACAAATCCTGGCAAGTGAATAGTGTAGACAAACCCAAAAGAAAGAGGTACAGCAGACAAGTTTGCAGAACAAACTACTGGGATGTCAGGAGAGACTTCACATCTCAGAATGAGAACTATCTGTGTACAACCTTATGGTAACTGTCATGATATGTATTCTAGCAGTGTGCAAAAACTCCAAAACCTGTGCAGGCAAGCCTAAAGATGAGACAGTGGCAATAAGAGAAACAATATGATTCATACCCTTATGTGTAGGCAATCTTATTTCCAAGGAGTCAAAGCCCCAAGGTATTCGACATAGCTGTCTCAATGAGCTAGGAAGCAAGCACCAGTAATTTAGAGGGATAAATTCTAAACTACAGCCCATGTCAATTAGTGTCCAGACAAATGATAAGGAGTCTCAAAAGGTGGTATAGTAAATGAAATCACCCAAAAGGAGAAAGAAATCTTCCAAATTAATTCTACTAGCTTATTGAATAAACCAGAGGAATTATTTTACAAGATTTCTTTCTCCTTTTGGGTGGTTTGTTTTTGACTTTGTTCAATTAGTAACTTGGGTGCTTGACAGTGCTGATAGGGGAGAATAGGTATGCCCAAACAGGGGGTATGGGGATGGTGGAGTTAAACAGGACACGTACAGTCACAATTGCTCAAGAGTAGGAAAAGCACTGTGCTGTGCCTCCTGGGGAAGGGTTTGTGAGCTCACCAATCCATCACCTGACAGTAGCACTCACTGGTGAGTGCATAGCAGTATGCAATTGTAGGAAAAGAGCACAGAGTCCTCTCAGTGATGTAGTAAACCTGTCCTCCAAGGAGGGACTTCAACAAATTTTCTCATTACCCCTATGCTGGTGATGGTACAAACTCCCTAGTGTCTGCCAATATAGGAAAAAAATATTTTAATACTAGGTGAGACTGAAGTCTCAGGGCACTCTGTTTTGGAAACCTTTTCTCACATACTTCATCTTGCCTTGCTCTAGTACGTGATCACGGAATAGTAACTCTATAAACCAGTCAGAAAAATACAGTGAGATTAGTTAAGTACTGTTTTTCTGTATCTGTGTGAATCTATTAATTTGTGTTATTTTAATATTTTCTGTGACTGAAACTCTGGTGTTTATTGCAAATCGATACTTAGTATTTTCGTGATCTTTTCTTATTTATTATTAAATATGTTTAAACATTTAATTGTGGCTGGAACTTTAGAGAATACTTTAACCTTTGAGAGTATTTGTATCTGCTGGTGACACTGTGGCCACTCCTGAAAGTCTGGTTGTTTTGTCAACATTACCATAGGTATTAATATTAATTTCACTCGGTATAATTGGGTACCCTTGTAAGAGCCTTAGCACAGCTGGCTGTGGAGTGTCTGGTGGCAGTAACTGCTCTGTAGTCTGGGCAGAAGGGGGCATAGTTAGTAAATCTCTGCCAGCCTTTCCAAGGGGTCTGTGCGTGGGGAAATCAAATCTCAGAAGTGTGTGTCAGCTACTTGGAGCAGGGACGCAAAGCACTGGTTTCATAGAGAGGGTGCTGGAGGACTTGGCTTGGAAACTGCTGAGGTCTCAACCTTATACAGCTGTATCAGTGGAGAGTCTTATTGGGGCCCTAGAGGGAGACAGAGAAATCCAGACCACAGAGTGAGTGTGTTCTCTGTATGCTTTTATGGGAAATTGTGCTTGATGCAGAGAGCTGCATCTGGAAATAAAGGGTGTATCCATTTTTGCTCCAAGTGAATGTCCTTCTCCAGTGTCATGGGGAAGATTGAGGCTCCTTGATTAATGGCCCAGAGTGAGGACATCACATGGCGTACTGTCAAATGCCTTGACAAGGTCAAGGTAGGCAGCGTGAACCATTTTGTGTTCATTCATTGCTTTGTTGACATTCTCAAAGAAGTCCACCAGGTTGAATAGGCATGATATGCCCTTGACGAAACAAATTGGGTTGGATCCAGTATCTAGAGGTTTCATATGTCATTACTGACCATTTCTGTGATAATTTTTTCCATGGCCTTTCATATGAGCCTAGTGAGACTTATGGGTCTGCAGTTTCCGGGGTCTATAGATGGCCCACCTTTGTGCAGAGGGCTGACTGTTGCTGTTCTCCATTCATGAAGCACAAAGCTTGTTTGGATGCTACAGTTAAACAGCAGTTCCAGAGGGCCTGACAGGTTATGTTTCATGCTATTTAGAAGGCATCTTGGGATACTGTCTAGGCCCATTGATGCAGTGTTCTTGGCCTTGGAGAGAACATTAAGGACCTGTTCCCTGGTGATAGCAGGCAGAGTTATATTTGATGGTATTTCCTGAGGGGAGGTTGAGGTGGCAAGAGGGATAACGTTCAAGGTGAATTTGTTGGCCAATAGGTTTGCTACATCTTCTGGCTTAGTATAGGTGGCTCCATTAACTATGGGCTCCACACACATCTGTATATTGCTATTGAGGTTGTGGACATAGCTAAAGAATGCCTTTTGGTTGTCCTTGGCTTGGGAGGCTAAATCTACCTCAAATTTGGTGTTGGTAGACTTTGTTTGTCCTCTGAGTTTTTTGTTTCATTTGAGAGAGCTTTTATCCTGCTGGGTGTTGCACCTCATTTTTGTCATAATGTTCTTCCTTCCATTATATAGCCTACTGATGTTGTGATTCCACCCAGGTGGCTTGTTTTTAGAGTTCTGTACTTCTTCCTGGTGGGTATAGCTGCCTCTGTGCATCTGTTAACATTCTTGTATAGGGATTCTGTGAACAGTTCCAGACAGGCAGCAGTGTTTTCAGGTGTTATGGGAGCTTGAAACTTTGCTAGGTTATCACTTAATAATAGGAAGTTAGCCTTAGAGTAGTTCCTGAACATTCCAAGGTTAGCAGGGGTTCCAGGTGTTATTTTTACTTCTAAGGAGAGCATTTTGTGGTCTGACCTTAACAGTCAAGACATTATACTAGGGGGTGTGCAGTACTCTCTCGTATTAGTGAGGACCAAATACAGTATGGTTGCACCCATGGTGGGTGTACTGGCAGTCTGGTCCAAGGGGTTTGTGTTTACAAAATCCAAGAATCTCTGTGCCTGCACATTTTGGTGTCATACGAGATTCTCAGTTACTAGTGGGGTAATTAAAGTTGCTCATGGATATGGTATTGGGTTCCACTAAAGTTAAATACTGTACATGTCATGAGTTTTCTGGGTCATAGAAGCGGACCTATAGCTTGCAAGGACATGGTACTGGACTTTGCATATGATGATATGAATGTGAAGAAGCTCAAGTGCATTGTCCTGTTTGGCCAGCCTTGAGATATACTTATTTTTGATGTAAATCAAGACACTTCTACCTTTAGTCCCTGTCAGTGTAGCAACTGGTCTAAATACGAGGAAGGCATTATAACCTTGCACTGTTGGCATGCTCTCCATGTCTTTAAACCTTATCGCAGTGACCACACAGATGTCAGCATCCTCTAGGCTGAGGAGAGCTTGTAGGTTTTGGAGCTTTTTGTTTAGTCTCCTAGCATTGAGCTGTAACACCTTTAGATTTTCTTGGTTTTGATTTGCTATGTCAGAAGTACTTTCAGTTTGGCATTGCCTTAAAAGGGTACTAAAGGGGACAATGTTTTAGCTAATATTCAAAAGCCTAGAGGGAAGGGGTACAGACCATCCTTGGCAAAGCAGCGTGGTCTATTTACCATTTCCTTCCATGTTGACAAATATTGCACCCCCTTAGAATGACATCAGAAACCAGTTATTAAAGTCAATCATCTTCTGTTCCTATTGTGGCATCATCCTTGGAAAAGGTAAAATGCTGTTCAATGCTAGGCTTATAGCAGTCCTGGGACATATGTTTCGAGAGCTCTGTGATGTCTCTTTCCATACAGTCTATGTCTTGGGCCATTTGCACTCACATGGACTATAACGGAGTAATACTGGTACTTGTGGTCTATTGACCTGAGTGCGTTCATAATATCCTGGCCCCTGATAAGCAACTGACCCTGACTTTCTCCTTACTCAGATTAATGAAAGAGACATCAGTGAGTCTCACAATGGCATCTCCAGTAACCACAATGTTAGACTGTGTGGTGGATTGCTTTATAGGCTTAGAAGTAGAGGCTCCATGAGATGTGGCTGTATGTGTTGGTATTAATGTTTTGAATGAGCGCAGTTGTGGCTGCTGAAGGTATTTGTGACATGTACTTCTTCAAGGTGGTCTTTGGGGTTTAGGAAGGTTACATTTAAGTGATCAGCATATGTGGGTTTAGGTGTTTTCTTTGAACTGTGTGCGATGGGTGCAGCATTTGTACGACTGACAACCCGAATGATATTAGGAGTGCCTTTGTGTGAGAGCTTTGCCTCCAGTGACATTGTGTAAACGCATCTCTCATACCATATCAGTTTGTTTCGAGAATTAGCTGGTCATCAGTAAACATGAAGCAATTTCTACATTACCTCAGGATGCCCACATCCACCAAGCTGGTAAAGGAAACAGTGGGGAAGTTCATATCCAGGACAACAAGCCCTTTTTATTGATCAGTTGATTGCAGTGAGAATATGAAGTAATGTCAGGAGTATCTGGTTTGCATCTGTGGGGGCAGTACTTGGCACTGCCAAGTAGTCACCCTGTGTACAGCTAGGTAATGGTGAAATTTCATGGTCGTTTTACAGGAAAAATGGCAACTCAAGGTGCTTGTGTTTATAAATGGAACTGACAAACACTCCAAGGGAAACTAATATATAGACCCTGAAGTATTTAGGGGAGATATTCTGAAGTGAAGTTAGTCAGCAGTTAATCAAGCAGTACATAACTGATGAGAAAGAATTACCTTTGTCAAGAATGATGAAAAGAGGTGATTCACATGATTGGCTACTACTAGTTCTGGTCTCACCACAGTTTCACACTGCTAGGGTACAATGCTCCTTCTCTCGCCAGTAGCAAAAAAGTAGCACCAATCCCAAGATAAGAAGCAGGCCACAGACTCTTTGGTGATCAACAGTGTTGTCCCAGATGATGCAAGGTTCTATAGCCTTGTTGTAACCTTTTCCTGGTAGATGCCTTGAACAGTAACCAGATCAGTTCAAGAAGGTGCAACACAGATGTACATTGCCCAGTCAGAAACAGTCAGGAATCAATTCACTCTGCTTCACATCTCACCAGGTGTAAAATATAAGCACAACTTTCAAGGTGGCAGGCTTTCTGGCAATCAGCAATATCTGTGAAATAATGTCCCTGTGCTCCTTCTCTCACAAGGGGCAAAACAGAAGCACTAATCCCAAGATGAGTACTGAGAGGCAGACTTTGGGCTTTCCAATAATTTGTGGTCTCGGATTAGATGTTGCAGATTTTGTAGGTAAGATGGAAAAAGAGTTGCAGTGTGCACTAAGCAGTTGGACATGAACAAGAGGGTAACTTAATATTTGGCTATCTAAGAGGAAAGCCACTAATTGTAAAATAGCAAGATAAATTAGAAAGGGGTGGGTACTGTGTATTCTGGCTCTATGGAATACAGTGGGGTGGCCAATAAATTTGAAGAGCTGAAGGAGAGCAATTTTACAAAACAATTTTGTGGTAACTCAATAGCCAATGAAAGAGGAGACGGGAATGAATTATGTGGTAAAATTAACGCAAGTGGCAGGCAACTACAGACAGTTGAGCTTAAAAACAACTGCAGTGAGGTGGGATGGTGGGGGGAACACAGCTGTAGTCTCTTTCCTAGTTTACATATGTAATTGAAACTAGAGTACAAGTTAATCACAGTGCAAAGAAAATAAACCACAATATGCAAAAAAGAAGGCAATGAAGCATATTTTTGCTTAACAGATTAATCACTACATAGGTTTAGAGGGTGGCTTCAAAGGGCGATCAGCATAAGGAAAGGCACTTTACATTCCTGCCTAAAGAAACTCAAGGCTGTCTTTGCAGTAGTCTGAATGTATGGCTTTTTGGGCTGGTTACTATAAACATTGAGTGAAAATGACAGTTTGGTGGTTAGATTTTTATCAAAGAGGATATGACATTGTCTGTTGTGTAGTCAACAGCATTTGTAAGGACAGCATCAAACATATATATCTCATATATCTCTCTCCTGGGAATTTAAGTAAGACAGTTGGACTCCGGGAGATGATATTGATGAAATATTGGAAACACTGCACATATTTATAGTTGTGTGTGTAAAATTCCCATTTGCAGTATGGTACTTAGACTAGATTAATAGACAAGGAATCCATCCTATCCACATACCTAACCTATCCCATAGATAACATTGATGGGTTCTGTAGTTAGCTATGATGTGGTATTTAACATGTCAGGGAGTTCACAATGAGAATTTTTAATTAGGTACAATTTAATGTGAGACTAAATAAATAAAACTCCTTCACTGTCTCCACACAGCCTAAATGAGTGATGCTGTTATCAGGAAAGTGGTACGTTTCTGTAATTTCACATATATGACTGTGTTCAAGTGTCAGAAAAGACGTAACTCAGGTGGTTTATTTTTCAGACTCCTAGTGTTAAGCAGTGCCATCTTACTATACTATAGGGATTTAGACTGTTTTAATTTTATACATTTATTAACTGTTTAAGCCCACAGGACACAAGTGTCCCTTTTCGGGGGTGACCTGATAGGACTGTAGGTCGAGTGACTTACTAGGAGTTGCACAATAAGTAACAAGACCTGGAATTAATCAAACAGTGTACTGTTTATTACAGGAAGAAACTTAACAGTTCAGCACTTCAGTTTTTCTAACTGCCAGACAGAAGTTACTGCTTGCTAGTTTGGAATGTCCAGTAGATGAACTTTGCCTAAAAAGGCAATGTGGTGGCTCCTGTCAGTCATTGCTTCCTATGTCAACAATTAAATGTTACTTTGATCAAAATTGTGCCATCAGCTTTGGAGAAGGCAAAATACTACTTAAGCCCCATGTCTTGTCTCCCAAAGACAAATGCATAGAGGACTCAGCAACACCCCTCTGGATGTTTATCAATGTGGAACATCTATGATCATTCACTGCATTATGAACAAAAGCAAGACCATACCCATACTTTCCTTAAAGGAAGTTAAGGACTTTGGCCACATAATAAATGTTAGCGCGAGAATAACAGGTGACCATGACTCCATTCTTGCACATTCTGAAGAGTGCAATATCAATGTGCAGGACTATAGTGTTGCCTATTAGCACATTAACATTTTTAGGTGGAGCTTCAGCAGCCCTTTAATAGGTTTTAAGAGGTTCAGTAATACTTTCTTAAGAATCTCAGCCTATGTGATTGTACAGATCAGAGGTTGTGATATAACAGCAAGCTGTTTACTGATAGTCCCCAAAATAATATTTACAACTCTCAAAAATTGTACTTGTGAAAGTCAATGAAATGGCTGTCACTAAACATGAAGGAGTTACTACATTGCCTCAGGGTTCCTAAAATAAGCTCTGGCAAAGGAATGGGACAAACTGTGACTCCATGCTAACAGAGACCAGTAAGTGAACACATATTTTGTAAGTAAGTGGCAAACAATCACTAAGAATGAGTGAAAAGAGCTTTACAAGTGCTGCCTACAGTTAGAATGAAGCAAGTCGTCACAGGGTTCAGTTTTAGTTTCAGGGACTGCTAAGGAGCAATAAGGAACTAACACACCAAAAATATCAATGTTAATTCTTATTCAGGAGTAAAGTAACTATTAATTATATTAGAACAGTTCAAATCACTACATGCAGCTCTGGTAAGCTTATCTGGTCCAAACTCAGATGAAACAAGGGCAAACTATAAACACAAGCAATTTAGTGTGGTACAACACCAGCAAGATCAGTAATAGACAGCTCAGCAATGTATGGCAACAAAAAAATTTGACAAATGACTGGAAAATGGGACAGCTCCATCTATAACAAAAAAAAAAAAAAAAGAGAAGACAGCTAAAATCTTCAGTCAGCAAAAAAAAAAAAAAAAAACCCTGACTACTAGTTAGTAAGAAGGTCAAGAAAAAAAACCCAGCAGTTATTCAGAACGATAGTAGTGTAAACATTCCTTTTCTCACTAGGAATAATTACGACAATCACCAGTCTAATGTCACCCACCTGCTGTTTGGCCCAAAACCACATGAAGGGCACGATATAAACTCAATCAACTGATGCCGTAGAACTCCAATAAAACTAGGCAATCCACAACTCAGCATACATTATCTTTGTATACCAGAAGAATGCCCACCCCACCTGACCAATAAAGCTCAAGTCAGTAATAGAAAAAACAGCAAACAAGACAAAAATCCCTAGTAAAAAAAAAGCATTAGATAAAAGTTATAATCAACAACAAAAAAAGAAAAGTTGACATACAGAAGTTGTAGTACAGACCAAAAAATTGTATCAGGTAATTTTAAAGAAAGCTTGGAAAAGTCAGCAGCCAGTTAAGGCAGGTAGGGTAGGACATTTCCTCCTCTTACTAGGAGCAGCTATCACAAAAGTTAGCAACAGCTAGTCCCCAAGTCACTCATCTGCCATCTAGTCCAAACCCAGATGAAGCAAGGGCAAGACGTTACTTAATAGAGTCACATAAAGTCGAACATTAAAATCCTTAGTAATCCCCATCTTAGCACAATAATTCCTCGAGTCCTATAAGGTACAAGTCGCAGTACTGTTTAGGAAGGAAAGAAACATACATGATTGCATAACATGAGATGGAGAGAATGGTTTGAATTGTATGTGAGAATGGTGAGGAAAAGGCAGTTTGGATGGATGGTCTTTCACATACTTCTGTTCCAGCTACTCACGTCTTAGATGCTCACGGCTTTTTTCTGTGAATTCAAGTGTGAGCAACTTGAATACACAGATTTGATCACTAAATGTACCTTGTCTTCTCTGAGGCAATACATTTAGAGATCAGGGGAGTGTTGACAGACCCCTTAAAAAAGGATTTTAACTTGCTGCCGATTGTGAGCACAAGCAGTCTGAGCAGCTGACAGTGAGTTAGAACTTGAGAGACTGGTACTTGAGACAGTAAAGCAGATCCAGAAAGGACTGTGTGGAAGGTAGAGACAAAATAAACATTTTTAAAGAGGATTTTGTTGGGGGAGGTTAAGAAACAGGTAGGCAATTTAAAGTTTATTAAAAACATTGGGGAGTACAGGAAGAGCTCTACTAAAGTAGACTGAGAGATTGAAAGTAGAGGAGTAAGGTACAAGGACTGAAAAGAGCTGACAATGGCGCTAAACATGTTCACCTTTATTCTCACAGAAGAGAGAGTTGGATATCAACATGGAAATAATGAGTAGTGAGGAAAAGGGACATTAAGACAGATACCGAATTTCTGAAACAAACCAGTAACCTCATTCTGACAAAACTTGGGGGGGGGGGGGGCTGGTTGACAGAAAAGAATGCTAAACATCAAAGCCAGGAGGAAAATATGTTACCCCCCAATTCCCTAGAAAGCAGTTACTGCAGTCTCCCTAATATAAAGCCAGAAATGGCCACCTTGTACAGACATATGGAGAGTTCTTTGTCTGAAAAATTCTTGCTGTGAAAATGAATTTTCTGAACCCTTTGAATATTACTATATGCTATATTGCCTGTATTCTCCAGATCCCAAAGGAAATGTCTGGCCTAATTTCTGTGGTTTTTATTTTTAGGAATTAAGTTTCTAATTTAGGATAGCACTTTTTTGACATATTTCTCCCCAACTTACCACACCTTGTTATTTGAATCATGTCTCTGCCCTAACCATTAACCTTAAAGTGGCTGAATTAAAGGATCACAGACCACATAAGCACACTTACTGCAATGAGGAAGTATTGAATGTTGTGCATAAAATGCTTTTGTTTTTGATGTCCAAAAACAAGTTATCAAGATAGCTGAATTGTGCTATTTTGACATACTACTGTCTTGAACAAAAGTTTCAGTGCATTTGACTCTCTTAGATTCTAAATATTGAGTGTTCTCCAGAGGTCATAACATTAAGCTTCTCTCCTTTTTATGGAAAACAGCAGCAAATCCCCACTTTTGTTTGATTTTGCATTGGTCGGGTCTGCCTGGAGTTTGGTAGAGGGATTTAAATTAGTGGTAGTCTTTACAGATATGAAACAACTTTAAAAAAAAAAAAAAAAAAAAAATTTAAACTTTTAGAAAGTTATGGATGTTAGCATCTTAGATGATTACACTCACTCCATTTCTGAGAGTAGTGGCGTGCTTGGCAGAACTGTGAATACCTAAATGGACAGCGCTTCAAACGAAAGATGGTCTTCCACTCTGTTGGAAGTGTAGGGGAGTTGGAGCAATTTCTTTTCTTTTGCGATCAAGGTGAAGTCTAAAGATGAATCATAATGGCTTTTGAGGCAATAAATTGGGATAACAGACACCTGTTGATATGCTACAGTAGTGGAATATAATGCAATAAAATAGAAAGGCAAGTATTCATCTTGCTATGGACACGCTCAAATCACAGTCACTCTACTCGGTATTGCACAGATTGCTCAGAGGTGAAAAGTGTCTCGCCTACAAGGCAATCTCGGACCTTGCCCTACTAGAGATGTCCCATATCCGTAAGTCTAACTCCTCACGCATTACCTGCTCAAAAGGCCTGAATCTAATATGTGACATCAACAAAACCTGCTAGACAGACAGGTTTGTCTCCCAGAGGCTGCCCAGTCTCTGGAACAGACTTCCCATACACATCAAACAGAGTACCTCTCTGACCCTCTGCAAACGCAATCTTGATGAGTGGATGGGAAAACACAAATTTGTCCCAGGGGTTACACCTGTGTCCCTCACTGACAGGGACGACAGGTGTTGACTGAGGTTTCTTTTTGGGGATAAACTCTTGGCTAGGCTTGAAAGGGCCCCAGGGCCATGAGCCTAGTAACCTCCTATAATCCTATGATACGATGATTCCCTCCAGGTGCCCTTCATCCTAGTGGATCTAGGGATTCCCCATCCCTAAGGAATGAATGGGCTTGGATGAGATGGGGAGGCTTAATGGCTGGCAAGCTGAGGGGAAGAAAAGCACCTAGAAAGCAGCGGAATTGCTGGGAAACAGGTTATTACACACAAAGAGAATTGGCCTTGGGCTTTTTTTTTTTTTTTTTTTTTTTTACTAAAATTCTGTCAATAGCTGAAAAACAAACAGAAAAGTGGGCACTGTCAAGCCAGTTGAGAAAGAACTCAAAGCCCTTTTCCGCCTCTGTGATGGAAGGTACAAAATACAGGTTGAAGGCAGGATGCCATTCTTTTTGACAGAACGGAGATCAGCATTAGGCAAGCAGCACAAGTAACAGACTGCCTGAACAACCTGGTGGTAAATAAGCTCCAGCACTGAGCTGAAGCAGTACCTCCAGGTGTCTGCCAAGTCATTCAGTTCTACCAGGGAAAAGTAATGTGCTAGGCAGCTTACTTCCAATCCAAACTACTTTATTGCAGACAGGACAGGATGAATTCTCCTCCCAGTCCCCCACCTATCATTCCATAATACTGCCTACTTACTCAACCTCATCAACACGGATTTCAGGGGATGCAAGGGAAGCTAACACAGTTGTAGTGTGGTGCTCAGTTAAGCATTATATACAAAAGTTTCACTTAATTTTAACATATACATAAGCTTGTGCAATTTGACAGTTTAGCCTCAGAGAAGGTGTAGTGGACCTTTCTGAGAAGCTTAATTATGCTTTCTGCCTTAAGAGCACAACTGATGTGTACACTAAGGAAAGCACAGTATGAAAAACAGAAAAAAAAAAAAAAGACTACACAGTGAAACTTGACACTTGTGACGTGTAAAACATACTTCACAGATGTCAAGATTTTGATGGAATGTTCGCATTTTTCCCTCATATTTTTGGTCTGCTCCTCATGAAATTTGTGGTTTTCTGGCAAATCATGGAGGACTGATATGCTAAAAAAAAACCTCTTCCTCTAGTAAACGTTTTAGTTTATAAGTGCAGTTTTAAAATCTTTCCCTATTTTGACGCCTTTGTCCTCCCCAGTAATTCTGCCTTTGTTCAGATTTCTTGCACTAAGAGTTTGAGATGTATGGTTTAAAGTAATGAAGACAGAAAAAAATATGATCGGCAGAAAACTCACTGTAAGCTGTTCATTTAATGCGATGTTCAATAAAAACAATGAAAACAGTCAATGCCTTGGCAAAGATTTCTTTCAATTACAAAATGAAATGCTCACTTCACAATTTAAATTCTAGTTCCTTTGTTTATGAAGGAAATGGCCAAATACAGTAACATTTAGAAAAAATACACCAGACTACATAAGCCAGTGAAATTCAATTTACTACCACTTCCACATTACTGTTTCAAAAAAAAAAAAAAAAGCACAAGTTGTACTCAAAATGGCTAAATAAAACCTGCCAGACAACCCACTGGCTTTAATCTGTTTGAGATCTGTCTCTGCCCAAAAAAGTTTTCCCAGTTTGCTGGCATATCAAAATGGATAAATAAAACCTACCAGACAAGTCACTGCTTTCAATCCGTTTGAGATCTGCATCCACCCAAAATAGTTTACCCAGTTTGTTGTCAACTTCAAGTGCAACAGGTCGAATGAGTCCAGTTGTAAACAATACTTCTCGCTCTGTCCCGTCCAATGCAGCACGTTCTATTTTAGAAGATCGCTCTTGCATATTAGTAAAGTACATGTATCTGGTGAAACAAAGATTGTTTATTAATTAAAAATGCCGTCATAGTATCCAAACAAAACTAAATACAGATGGGATGGAGAGAGAGAAAAAGTACAGTTGTGTACCTACCATAAATGTAGATGTTCGAGTGTATTCACTGTTGCAGTCATTACACTTGGGTTATCCTGCTGGCAGGCTACCCGCAGTCGGCCTGAATTTCAAAGTCTTGGCCCGGCGCCAGTTGCTGTCGCCTCTTTCCTGATATCAGTGTGCCAGGGGTATATAAGATGCAGCCGACGCCATTTTGTTTAGTTTTTCTTGCCCTAGATGTCAGGTGCCCCCAAGAAGGTAAGCAATACATAATGCTTATAAAAACATGCAGTAAAATAAAAACAATACCTTCATCTACAAGCAAATACACCACATAGGTTGTATAGGATAGAGAAGTATAGACAAGTCCCAGCAAAGAAAGGGGGATGGGGGGGGGGTAACCTGGACTGCAACAGTGAATACACTCGAACATCTACATTTATGGTAGGTACACAACTGTACTATGTTCATCGTTTTTCACTGTTGCAGTCATTACACTTGGGTTGAATCCCAAAGCTGAGGTAGGGCAGCTGGGTCTAAATAGGATTAGGAGTGGCTATGAGGCCCTGCAGAACTGCAGTGGCAAAGCCTGCTCTGGATTTAGAGTAAAGGGGTAAGTGATAATGCTTGGTAAAAGTGTGCACTGAACTCGAAGTTGCAGCCTCCAAAATTTCCTTGGTTGGTACTCATCTGAGAAAGGCTGCTGAAATGGCTGCTGCCCTGGTAGAATGTGGCCTAATATTCTTAGACTGACTTGCCATGCTGTGCATAGCAGAAACAAATGCAGTGTCCTATCCATTTTGAAATGGTCTGCTTTGAGATAACCTTTCCTTGTGATCCTGCAGCATACGCTACAAACAGTTGCTCAGTTTTTCTGAAAGCTTTTGTTTTGTCCAAGTAGAAGCGTAGCTGCCTGTGTATGTCCAAAGAGTGCAGAAGTCTCTCCCCTTTATTCTGGGGATTTGGATAAAATGTTGGCAAATGAATGGTTTGTTTAAGAGCCACACTGGATACTACCTTTGGCATAAATGTTGGGTTTGTCCTTAGAGAAACCCTGTCCGGATGAAAAATGATAAAAGGTTCCACTGCCATTAATGCCTGTAACTCTGAGACTCTTCTTGCTGATGTTATTGCTAGGAGCAGATCAGTTTTCCATGATAAGAATTTTATATCAGCTGTATTGGCTGGCTCAAAAGGAGGCAGTGTGAGCTTTTCCAAGACAAAGTTGAGGTCCCATGTAGGTATCGGTGCCTCTCCTTGGGGGTCTTATGTTTTTTGCCCCTCTGAAGTACTGTCTTAGCAGTGATGTGAGAAAATAGGAGGTTCCGTAATGTAATGAGCTGAAATGGCAGAGGCATGGATCTTAATTGATGAGAAGGATAGGCCTTTGTCCAGCATCTCAGTTAGGTATTGTAAAATCTGAGGAATATTTGGAACAAGTGGTTCAAGTCCTTGTGCCGGGTTCCAAGCACAGAATCTCTTCCATTTTTCTGCATAAGATTTCCTGGTGCTGGGCCTCCTGGCTTCCAAAATGACATCCATAACAGCTTTAGAGAGAGGTGTGCTTTGAGTGGCTATATTATTTGCCATGCAGCCAGATTTAAGGTTATGAGTTGGCTGTGCAGGATCTGACTGTTTTGTTGAGTCAGAAGATGAGGAATTTGAGGTAAAGTCCAGGCTAGGCCTTGAGACAAGCTCTTGAGGATTGGGTACCAGTGCTGGCGTGGCCAGTCTGGGGCAATCAGAATCATTTTTGGCTTCTCTTGTCTGACTTTTAGGAGTACCTTGTGAAGGAGAGGCAGTGGTGGAAAGGCATAAACTGTTAGCGTTTTCCAGCTGAATGATAGAGCATCCACTTTCCATGCTTGTGAGTGATAAGTCCTTGTGCAGAAACTCTGTAGTTGACAGTTGTGAGGGGAGGCAAAAAGACCTATGTCTGGGCATCCCCATTTCCTTGTTATCATGCTGAAGACCTGTGGATCTAGTTTCCACTCATGAGGGTCCATGAGGTTTCTGCTTAGTTCGTCTGCCTGAGTATTTTTCTTTCCTGGCAGGAATTGTGCCTGCAGATGTACTTGATAGGTCAGTGCTGTGTTCCACAAAGTCATGGCTTGCCTGCAGAGGGGATAGGAATGTGTGCCCCCTTGCTTGTTTATGTACCACATAACTGTAGTATTGTCCGTCTTTAGCAATAGTTGTCCTGGATGTAGGAGATCCTTGAAGGTTGTCAGGGCATTCTGTACAGCTAGCATCTCTTTTTGATTGATATGATGCATTTGGTCCGCGGGCCACGTGCCCTGAATACATTTTCCTGCCATGTGTGCCCCCCAGGCATAATCCGATGCATCTGTTGTTAGTGTCTGCCTGGCTGTGGGTAAAGTGAAAGGCTTTCCCTTGTTGTGGTGACAGGCCTGTGCCCACCATCGAAACTCCTGTTGCAGGCAGGGAATAAGAGGTATTATTGTTTCCAGGCTGTGGCAATGTTGAGTACAAACACTTTTTAGATACCATTGTAGTTTTCTCATATGCAGTCCTGCATATGGAATTAGCAGGATGCAGGATGCCTTGAAGCCCAAAGCCTGCAGAATTTTTCTTGCAGGTAGCTGGGTCTTTGTTGCCATTATTTGAAAGTAATGAGCCAGTTGCCTTTGCTTGTCTGGCGTGAGATAACCCATCTGGGCAGTTGTATTTAAGCTTGCACCCAGGAATATTATCTCTTGAGAGGGCACTAGTTTTGATTTATTTTCGTTTACTGTGTACCCTAGGCAAATTAGTAATCTTTTTACAAACACCAGATGCTTTAGAAGAATGTCCTTGCTCTCTGCTTGAATAAGGCAGTCGTCCAAGTAGGGATATATTTGAATTCCTTTTTGTCTGCAATAAGCAATTACTGGTGCCAGGCATTTTGTGAAGACCCTCGGCGCAGTAGATAAGCCAAAGGGCAGTGCAGAGAATTGGTAATGCATTGAACCAGCTATAAATCTGAGGTATCTTTTGCAAGTTTGTCTTATTGGGACATGCAGGTATGCCTCTTTGAGGTCCAAAGTAACTAGCCAAGCCTTCTTGCCCAGCATGGGTAGGAGTTGCTGCAGTGTCAACATTTTGAATTTTGGAACGTCCAGGAAAGTATTTAGAGTAGACAGGTCCAGTATTGGTCTCCAAGCGTTGTCCTTTCTGGGCACCAAGAAAAGTCTTGAGTAAAATCCTTGCCCCTGCTCTTCCTGTGGTACTTTTTGAATAGCCCTCATGTCCATGAGAGCAGAAATTTGTTTTTGTGCCTCTGCCCATTGATTGTGTGGCAGGTCTGGCATACCTTTTGTCCATGGTAGGGTGTGAAAGTGGAACCTGTAACCCTGAGAAACAATATTCAGAACCCATTTGTCCTGGGTGATCATGTGCCAATTTTGTGAGAAAAGTGCTAGCTTTCCCCCTAAGGCTGCTGCCAAAAGGTAAGTGCTTGGCATAGGTAGGGGAAGTAATTGAAATTGTTTCCTATAAGGTTGTGATTTGTCTTCTCCGCCTTTGGGGGCTGAAGCACCCCACTGTTTAGGTCTGTATGAGCCTTGGCGCTGAGATCTGCCTCTTGGGCGTCTGTATCTGCCTCTTTGTGGCCTGTCTGACACTGGAAAGGACCAATTTTTTGAAGGCCAGTTCCTGCTAAATCTGGGTGGCTGAACCTGTAAGAAATCCTTTACTGTCTGCATTGATTTTGCTTTATCCTCCACTTTCTTTAATACCTCTTCTGCCTTAACACCAAACAAAGTATCATGCTGTAATGCAGCATCCAATAATTTTGCTTTAACATGATCAGGTAAACTTTGTTCTTTTAACCAAGCATGCCTTCGAATGACAGAACCTGTAACTGCAGCTCTGCAAGAAGCCTCTAATGAATCAAAACCACATTGCAAAGTATGCTTTCCCACTTGTTCAGCTGCATGTAATAAATCCTGCATTTCCTTATTTTCAGGACATTCTGAGCTTGTAAGCATTTTCTGTTTAAGCAAAGACGTTTGGTATTGTTGATATTTAAGCATGTGAAACTGGCAGTTTAAAGCCCTTACAGCTAAAGTAGCAGAGGTATATACTCCCCCCCCCCCCCATCTATCCAGTGCTCTAGAATCCCTATCAGAGGGAACAGGGTTTTTTGCAGTGGAAGCCTTGACCCCTTTGGGACCCTGAGAAATTGTTTCTGGGTCAGCAGCAGGGTTTTTATACAGAAATTTGTGAGAATCTGGGACCCTGTAGTACTTATCTAGCTTGACTGATGCAGGGAGTAAAGAATCAGGAGATTCAGAAAAAACATCATCAACAATATCTAGTACAGGGGGAATAGCAAGGGGCCTGTGCTGAGGCAGTAAAAGAAAGTCTCTGAGCCTTTTCTTGGATTCTGAATAATCCTGGCTCTCCCAATGGAAATGCTCCTTCACGGTGTGCAAGGTTTCCCCAAAAGAGTAATCCTCAGGAGGAGAGGCTGAAGGGATAGATTCTTCAGCGTCAGAGTCCTCATAGGGAGGAAGAGAATATCCCTCTTCTGAAGAGGAATCAGAGGAAATAGAAACCTGGTCAGAGGAGTCATAGTTAGTGTCTTGCCTAGGCCTTTTATCAGGAGGGGGATGGGAACCCCTGATCAAAGTAATTAGGTCCTCAGCCATTTTAAGCAGCTGTTTCTTTGGCATGGATGACTGTCCAGGAGAATGCTGTACTTGTTTCTTTGTCTTTAATGGTGTTTTAGACTTTGCCTTGGCTGCTGAAGTGGTCTTGATAGTAAGATGTGTAAGGTCTAAAAACACCCTCAGAAGCCGAAGCCTGCTCAGCGGCTCTGGACCCATCTGAGGGAATAATTTCTGTAGGCCCAATACCTTGAGTTTCCAGAGGCCTAGTTGTCTCCACGTGGGAGTGGGAGGCGGCCTGTGGCTCTGAGGTAGCGAGTGTCAGGGGCTGCGAAAGCGCCTCACTGAGAACCGGCCACTGGCCTAGAAGAGACTTCGTCGGTTTTGGACCTCGGATGCCTGTCCTTTTCTTTGTCCTTGCGCTTTTTATGAATTCCGGTTGTCTGTTGTTCCGACGGCATTATATAGTTAAACCTTCGGCCAAAGTAATGTAAAACAAAATCAAACAGACGCTTAATTGTGCATTGGTTGAATCTAGCACTAAACCGACAACTAGCTACGTCGTGGTCAGGGCCTAGGCAAGGAATACAGTAAGAGTGAAAATCCTTATGAGGTATTTGCTTCCCAAAATAAATACAATTATTAACTTTTACTGACATCAGTCTGGAGCAAGAAAAAGTTTCCCCAACGGGGTACTTAGCTTTATTGAAGACTTCAGATCTGAAATTCAATTTCAAAAATCTCAGGAGTCGGCCGACTGGCACTTGCGAACTGCTTTTGCTTCGGGCACCGCGCGGCAAGAAAGACTAAAGAAAATAGCATCGGCTGCATCTTATATATCCCTGGCGCACTGACGTCAGTGAAGAGGCGACAGCAACCGACGCCAGACCAGGACTTTAGAATTCAGGCAGATTGCAGGTAGTCTGCCAGCAGGATAACCCAAGTGTAATGACTGCAACAGTGAAACACGATGAACATCAAACACATACTGGAAAATCATGCAAATGTGTGTATGGGTGTGCTGAAATATCAACACACCTGTACAGAGTGATAAATTCTTCCTCTTCCTATTTCACATCTAAGAAAACAGGCAGAAGTTTATCTTGATCAAGGTAAAAAATTTATTTTTTTTTGGGGGGGGGGGGGGGGGGGTTATCCAACCAGGTCTCATTTTAAATTCTCATTCTCTCTCTCTCTCTCTCTCTCCACCCAGGACTCTACAGGTAATTGTGTACCTAATTAACCACAGCAGAGAAAGGAAACAAAATACATGGTTAGGAACAACTCAAACAGTTGTTCACAGATTCTTGTACAAGTACAGACTTTTGACTTCTACATCCAGCAACTGAATGTAGTAATGTGACAGATATCCGATTCCCATCACTGTTGTACAACAGTTAGGAGTCAGGAGTCAAACAAGGAAGCCAGTATTACTTCACATGATTTCCAGTTCAGCTCAAGGGGAAATTTAATGTTCGTCAACAGAAAGGAAGGAAATATTTATTGACAACTTTCACAATGATAGCATTTAACTAATTAAAAAGCAAACAGACTGAAAGGTAGGAATACCTTAAAAATGAGAATGGAGGCAGGGAATGTAAAGCACTGACTGTTTGCACACCTATACTACAATTCGTTCAAGACTCTTACACATCACTGCAATGACTGGGGAGATTCTCACGCAATGCATCTTCATCTCTTCAAGTGTTTTCACATCCTTGTGACGTCTCTGCCAAATGACATCTTCCAGAAAACAGCCCAATAAAACTGTACCACTGTCATGAGTGATAGACTAAAAATGATACCCTATGAGCTGTGTATGCAAAGTTCCCCCTTCCTCATCTTCCTCTTAAGAGAAATCTGAACCTCCAGCTTGACTAGACAACTCCTTACTCTTAAATCAGCTTTGAGGGTGCAGACATCAAAAGAGACTGTTTATCCCCTGACACTGCAGAAAAAGCTCTCACACTACTCTCTTAAGGTCTTGAATAAAATGATTTAGAGATTCCCATTACTGCAATACTGCTGCAACACAATGCATAGGTCAAATCCTTGCAAAGATGCCCGACAGAAATTTCACCTGATAAGCTTTGCTGTGATTTGTTAATGTTTTCTTCCTCTGCACCACTAACTTGTTCTGTCACTGTTCTGATGCCCTGAAAATAGGAGGGTCACAATATTCCCTCTAGCACGGTACTGTAGTTTGAGATCAGAGTTCCACCATTCTAATGAATGGGATTTTTTAAACACCTTTATTAAATTCAAATATATTGACTAACAACATGGGTACACATACATCAACAGAAAAAAAATTACAAACATTTTTCATTTTCACGCATTCTGCATATTTTTTTTTTTAACAGTTACCATTCACTCCAACATTACATAAACTGCTCAAGTTCTACCTTATCCAAAACTTCATTCCTTCTACTGAACATTATTCTAGATTGTATGGTTCCTAGAAATTCCTATTGCTATGCAGTTTCCTCCCTCCCCATTCTAAACAATCCACCTCCAATTCTTTTACCTCTTTTACAACGTTTAATACTTCAGTTATGGTTGGCTTGATGAACAGGACCATTCAGTATACCTTCCATATGTTATTCTGCTTGGGAAGGCATCACAGACGTTGCTTGCATGCTCACCTCCAAAGGGGTAAAGTAGAGGTTGGCATAAGTACTGTAAGACACTAACAGGGATTAGATACATACCTCACTGGCACACATGCCTTTGGGCTCAAATAGGTTTATCTTTGCTCTTCCTACCATCTTTTTGAAGGTCATTTTATCTCTTTATCTCCTCATGGCAGTGCTCCTTTTGTAAGCCTTTTTAGCGGGAATGCCTTCCCTTGATGATGGCAAACACTATTTGGACACCTACAAAATGGCTTCCATCTTCTGTGTCAGCTGTGCTCTAAGTACTGTTTCCCTACTTTTTCTTTTTGTAAAATCAGCACAAATCTTGCAATCTGCAGAAAGGTGCAACATTTCTAAACAAATGCAGTGAAACAAATAACCTTTGTAATGCGATCTGTCACCCACACCCACATGTTCAAAGTCCGCACAAGCTATACCTTGGGAATGCAATGTACCAAGTAAACCTTCAACAGCAAAGTGTAACAGTGCACCAGAAGTACATAAAAAGAAAGATTTTCCCCAATGTGACACTCTGCTTTTCAAAAACTCTTCATAATTCGTGTCTGATGGTGAAAAATGGACAAAGTGACCATGTAAGTTCTCACTGAGCAGTACGCATGGATGTAGCATGAAAAATCTCATGGCGGCACAAGCCAACATCCTTTTATTTGAAATGCAGACTTGCATCCTATTGCTGGTGGGAACTTGCCTAATTTCCTTATGTCTACAGTGCTTTAGGAATTGGTCAGTTATCAACCAGTGGGCAATTTCCATATGTTAGCAATTTCACTGCAACAGTAATCCACACTAAGAACATCAAACTCTGTAAGGCAGCACCCAAATTCCCACTAACATAGACAATACTATGAAAAAAAACTTAAATTAGTCAAGCTTCTCCTTAACTACATACAAACTATGTGAAAGGTAGATGTAATACAGAACAGCTATTTTTTAAGACCTAACATTTTCTGAAGTGCACTTTACGCTTAGGCTGTAACTAAGAAAAGTATTCGGTCATGTAATAACAGTCCTCTCTTTACTTTCCTGTGAAGTCTCAAGTCGTCTTCTTGTTGAATCTGCAAGTGTTATTCCTATTCTGCAATCATATTATTACAATGTCCAGGATAATCCCTCTCAAAGCTGCTACAAGCAGTAGGTATTATTTAACATCACAGTTGGGCTTTTTGTAGTATTCCTACCTCCTTACAAAAATGAAATTTTGAAACGGCTATTACTATGTATAGTCCTCCAATAGTAAATATTTATTTTAAATGTCGACTGAAAAAGGGCCATCAGATCCAGTTGAATTGACAATAAAATACTTGATTAAAAATAAATAAAATGTACAGAAAGTACCCCGATATACAGCTAATCGAACAAGATGGGAGAAAAAACGGCAGTCAAAATGGAAAATTAAATCTAGAAATCTCAAATATTCCTGTCACTGTGGGAAAAAAAGGATGGAAAAAAAAAAAACAGCAGCATTACCACCATGACCTGTCACAGAGAAAATCTAGTTGACAAATAAGTCTACCTATAATTACTGCCTGAGCTCTCTATCTTTGGAAGTAAATTTGTGATTTCTGAAGACAACACTCTCTTGATGTGCTGGAGAGAGGAATGCATGGCAAATGTGCCTGGACCAATTTAGGCAGAATTTTGTTTTCATACTAATGGCGGTGGTTTGTTTTTGTTGGCTGTTATGAAAGACCATTCATAACAACACACTAATAAAAATAAGGCAAGATGATGAACTCTGTAACACTTTACACTGCAGCACCACACAACAGATTACTTCTGTTTATATACTTAAATGACACACAACTAAAGCAAACCTGCATCATTTTACTCTGTTATGATTTTTATTTCTTTTACATATTTTTGTTATTCAGGTTGTCTAAACAAGTTGAGGTCCATATGGAGTGGAAGCCCAGGAGCACTGTCTTGTTAATGGACTTATTCACAGGTGTACAGTTTGAAATGGAGAATAAGGAAATTAAATCCGTCAGACTAGTATACAATAAACTTTTTTTTTGTAAATACAAGCAATCCTTTGTGGATACTATTTTAAAAAATAAACATTATAATTATTAGTGGCAAATAACAATTCAACTTATTTTATCTGCTTTACTGATAATGCAGAGAAACAAAAATCACCCACCACAATGGTCTTTGGTTAAAGAAGCTTCTGATGCATCAAAATCAGGATACATTATTCACAAACACCAACAGCATTGCTTCATAAGCTAAACAACAATTTGAAGTCAACTGCATTAGTGATATTGCTGTCTGGAAGTATTCCTACAGGACAACCAAAATGGTAAGGGGTGGGAATAGGAAATACAGTGTCTTATTAAGGCTAAAATTCTTCTATAAGGAAATTGTGCTCCACACATCCTTTACACTTGTAAAAGTAAAATATTTCTTATTAAAGGACTTAGCATAACGCATCATCTCTAACAGTAGCCGCTTTCAAATATAGTAAGAACTTTTCACCTCATAACACTTTACTCTGAGAGCTAATTGTTACTCAGGCAGCATAATCTATCCTTCAGCAAGAGTCTAATAAATGTGATAACGGCACAGCTGGCAAATTTCTAGTGTGACTGCATTCAAGCAGCTTTTCCACTCAGTTAATAAAAACAATGAATAAATAAATAAATCAATGAATGAATAACACAGCTGCATTAACATCTGTGAACATTTCTCATGACTACACTACTACTACTGAGAGCAAGATCCAATCACTAACAGAATTCCATGCATATATGACCTCTGACAATAAGATAGGACTTCCACTGAGGTCAAGTATTCAACTCAAACAATGTAGTACAACTGTCAAATTCTGAAACTGCAAAAAAGAACCCATCGAGAAGAATATGGTATGCAAGTGAACGGGATGGCAGCTACACAGCCTACAGAAAGCTGTTCACTAGATTGTCTACTTTAGAGTATTTGTAATGCAGTTATCAGTTCTGGAAGGCTAAGTCCAACCTCTACCTGGCTGGTTCTCCCTTCTGGTATCTTGCCTTTGCTACATGTTTCACTGGGGCTCTAAACCTTTTGTGATGGCCAGCTACTAACTCTTTTTGACAATGCAAAACCACAGTACTGGGTTGTCACCTAAAAGCCACTACATACTGCTGAACAGAACATCTAATTAGTATATTCTGCAAAATCTGGCAAAATGCTTAACTAAACAATGGAATACTTGAGAAAAACAGATGAAAAAATACAAAATTATCTCAACAAATTAAAGGCACAATAACAGAAAGCCTACCCTCTTTCAGAATTGACGACAATGGCTCTTGGTCGGTCATGGTCTCCCTTTAGTACAATGCCTATAGCTTCTCCATCAAGCCTGTGAACATTAATTGTGTTAGTGGTCTCACACGTCCAATACAAGGTGCGGCTATAGATATCTAAACTCAGGTCATGAGGTTGCCTTTCTGGATTTTGACCTTGATTTGCAGCAGACATAATGACAAAAGCCTGTAAAAAATAAATAAATTTGCAATGATTCGAGAGCCATAAAAATGCTAAACATAATGGATTAACGCTGCAAAAGCACATGCTTAAAATGTGAACTGACAATCCCGAAGTTTGACATTTATATCTAATTAACACATTCTTTAATCACTATCTGTTACACATACATGAAAACCATGTAAAGATATAACTCAAGCTCCCTTAAACATTCAATAGTCCGTTTACAAAGTAATCAGATGGCCTCACCCCATGACAGAGTGACACAGTTTTCACAGATGTTAGAAAAACATAAGGCAAGACTGTTACATTTTTGAGATCTAGATGCAAAGGAACTCTGCATCTATAAGTCTTTTGTAGTAATATTACAGTAAACTCTCAGTTAACCAGAACTCAAGCAACCAGAACTCTCAAGCAACCAGAAAAAAAAAATGAAGAAATACAGTAGAATTTTCATGTGTTGCACTTTCTGCTCTCCCCCAAGAAACATATCTTACGTTTTTAGAGTTTTAAAAAGGAAAATAGGAATAAATTCCTTCTCTCCCCAGCCAAAGAAAGTACAGTTGTGTACACTTACCATAAATGTAGATGTTCCAGTGCATTCACTGTTGCAGTCATCACATTTGGGTTATCTGCTTGCAGTAGCCCTCAGTCGGCCTGATTAACAAAGTCTTGGGTCCTGTGAAGGTTGCTGTCCCTTCTTCTGTGATGTCAGGTGGTCAGGGGTATAAAACATGCACCTGACGCCATTACATCAGTTTTTCTTGCCCCAGATGTCAGGTGCCCCCCTAATGGGAAGCAATTAAATCTATAAATATACAAGGTTATACCTCCAACAAAAAAGCAAATACACCAAAAAGCTTTTGAGCATAATAAAGGAGAGTAGAGGTATAGCCAAAAGAAGTAAGGGGGCTGGAGGGAGGGTAACCAGGACTGCAAAACAGTGAATACACTAACATCTGCATTTATGCTAAGTGTACACAACTGTACTATGTTCTTCATGTTTCACTGTTGCAGTCATCACATTTGGGTAGATTCCCAAAGCTAAGGATGGGAGGAAGAATTCAGATAGCATTAGGACCAGCTCTAAGGCCCTGCAAAACTGCAGTGGCAAAGTAAGCTCTGGATTTAGAGAAAACTGGCAGATGGTAATGCTTGGTGAAAGTATGTACAGAACTCCAGGTAGCAGCTTCTAGGATGTCCCTGGTAGGGACACCTCTGAGAAAGGCTGTAGAGGTAGATGCAGCCCTGGTTGAGTGGGGTCTAATCCCCTGTGGAACAGGTTTACCATGGTGCTTGTAACAGAAATGAATGCAATGGCCCATCCATTTGGAAATGGTTTGCTTTGAAATAGCCTTCCCCTCTGCCCCTGCAACAAATGCCACCAGCAGTTGGTCAGATTTCCTTTGAGATTTAGTCCTGTCCAAGTAGAATCTAAGTTGTCTGTGCACATCTAAGGAGTGCAGTATCCACCCCCCTTTGTTCTGTGGATTAGGAAAGAAGGTTGGCAAATGAATGGACTGATTGAGGGCCACACTGGATACCACCTTGGGCATGAATGAGGGATTGGTCCTGAGAGACACCCTGTCCACAAGAAAGATGATGAAAGGCACCACTGTCATGAGGGCCTGTAATTCAGATACCCTTCTTGCTGAAGTGATTGCTAAAAGGAAAGCTGTTTTCCAAGAAAATAATTTTAAGTCTGCAGTAGCAGCTGGCTCAAAAGGAGGAAGAGTGAGTTTTTCCAATACAAAGTTAAGGTCCCAGGCTGGAGTAAGAGCTTTCCTGGGTGGTCATAAATTTTTGGCCCCGCTGAGGAACTGCTTGAGCAGTGGATAAGAGAAGAGGGGAGGTTCTGTGCTATTGTGTGTCTTTCGGCTTTTCCTGGTTAGGGGTCGCCACAGCGGAACTCCGGTCCACTAATGATTGGCAGTCGAGTTTTACGTGCTGGCTTGCTAGGCCTAACGCACAACCTTCAACGAAGGAACGCCCATTCACGCATGTCGCCAGTCAGAAGACGCTCTAACTGAGAATCGAAAGGGCAACGTCTAACTGTGAGGCGACAATAATGAGCTGAAATGGCTGAGGCATGAATTTTGATGGAGGAAAAAGACAGGCCTTTGTGAAGCATCTCAGTTAAGTATTGTAAAATCTGAGGTAAATTGGGCACTGCTGTGCTCATCCCTTGAGATTGGTTCCAGGCACAGAATCTTTTCCATTTTTCAGCATAAGATTTTCTAGTACTAGGCCTCCTTTCCTCCAAAATTATATCCATCACTGGTTTACTGAGGGATGGTAAATGAGAGATTAGGTAATTAGCCAGGCTGCAAGGTTCAGTTTTTGAAGCTGAGGGTGCAGGATCTGGTTCTCCTGCTGAGACAATAGGGTAGGAGTCTGGAGCAGGTGCCATGGGGCCAACAGTGACACACTGCGCAAGAGAGGGTACCAGTGTTGGCGTGGCCAGTCTGGTGCAGTCAAAATCGTCCTTGGTTTGTCATGTTTGATCTTTAGTAGTACTTTGGAGAGCATAGGCAGAGTAGGGTAAGGCATAAACTGATAGGTTTTTCCAGCTGAATAACAGAGCATCCACTTTGTAAGCTTGTTTGTGGGGAGTCCTTGTGCAAAATGTGTCCAACTGATAGTTCTGGGGGGAGGCAAACAGGTCTATATCTGGGCTCTCCCATTTGCTTGTCAACATGTTGAAAATCCTTGGTTCCAGTTTCCACTCGTGTGGGTCCATGAGGTTTCTGCTTAGTTCGTCTGCCAGTGTATTTAGTTTTCCTGGCAGGAATTGAGCTTGTAGATGCACTTGACAGTTCAGGGCTGTGTTCCACAATGCCATGGCTAGTCTGCAGAGGGGCTAAGAATGTGTACCTCCCTGCTTGTTTATGTACCACATAACAGTGGTGTTGTCCGTCTTTACCATTAATTGTCCTGCAAGAATGTGGTCCTTGAAGGCTGTCAGAGCATTCTGTACAGCTAACATTTCTTTTTGATTGATATGCAGGTGCATTTGATTTGGGTTCGATTTACCCTGAATGCACTTCCCTGCCAGATGAGCCCCCCATGCATAGTCAGATGCATCTGTTGTTAAGGTTTGGGCAGCACGGGGTAGTGTGAATGGTAGTCCATTGTTTTGGTGGCAGGCCTCTGCCCACCAAAGAAACTCTAGGCATAGGCAAGGTACGATAGGAATCACTGCTTCTAGATCCTGAGAATGTTGACACCATAGGCTTTTTACATACCACTGTAGTTTCCTCATATGCAGTCTTGCATATGGAATTAGAAGAAAGCAGGAGGCCATGAACCCCATGGCTTGTAGTATTTGCCTTGCAGATAGCAGGGTTTTTGTGGCCACTTGTTTGATGTGGGTTGTCAAATGAATTTGTTTCTCTGGCGTGAGGAAAGCCATCTGGAAAGTTGTACTCAAGCTTGCTCCCAGGAATATAATTTGTTGATAGGGTACCAGGTGTGATTTCTTTTCATTTATGGTGTACCCCAGACAAGTAAGCACCCATTGTACAAAGGCCAGATGATTCAAAAGTATGTCCTGGCTTTCTGCCTGAATTAAACAATCGTCCAGGTATGGGTATATTTGAATATTTCTTTGCCTGCAAAAATGCAATGACTGGAGCTAGGCACTTTGTAAATACCATGGGTGCAGTAAACAAGTCAAAGGGCAGTGTAGAGAACTGATAATGTGTGTAGTCTGCTTTGAAGCGTAGGTATCTTCTGCAAGATTCCCTGATTGGGATGTGCAGGTATGCTTCCTTTAAATCTAGTGTTGCCAACCAGGCATCTTTGCCTAGCATAGGGAGCAATTGGTGAAGAGTAAGCATCTTGAATTTTGGAATCACTAAAAAGGTGTTTAGAGTAGACAGGTCCAGGACAGGACGCCGTGAATGGTCTTTTCCAGGTACCAGGGAAAAGTCTCGAGTAGAAACCTTGTCCCTTTTCCTCTTCTGGTACCAACTGACTAGCCCCCATGCTTAAGAGAGAAAGTACTTGCTTTTGGGCCTCTGCCCATTTATTTGGGGGTAAATCTGGCCACCCACTTGGTATTGGTAATGCGTGGAAGTGAAATCTGTACCCCTGGGACACTATATTTAGAACCCATTTGTCCTGGGTAATGAGTTCCCAGTTCTTTGCATGAAAAGCAATCTTTCCCCCCAAAGAGGCAGTTAGGTAAGAAGTGCTTGCAAGTT
The DNA here is from genome assembly GCF_019279795.1 of Protopterus annectens. NCBI lineage: Eukaryota > Metazoa > Chordata > Ceratodontiformes > Protopteridae > Protopterus > Protopterus annectens. The sequence goes on along the minus strand of NC_056731.1, from coordinate 1,891,412,753 downwards.
TCAAAAGGAAGTCATTGAGACAGTTTACCACAGGGGGGAGTTTTATTACTCCCAGATTTGGAAGTGGAGGCCCCCCACTGCTTAGTCCTGTGAGTACCCTTGGACTGAAGCTTGGGAGCTCTGCTGGATCTGTGTTTGGACTGACAAGGTCGGGAAGAGGCAGGAAAGGACCAGTTCTTGGAAGGCTAATGCCTACTAAACCTTGGAGGCTGTACTTGTAAAAAATCTTTAACAGTTTGCATAGATTTTGCTTTTTCCTCCATCTTTTAAGAACTTCTTCTGCCTTACTGCCAAACAAGCGGTCCTGCTTTAAGGGAGCATCCAGTAATTTCACTTTAACATGATCTGGAAGGACTGCTCTTTAAGCCAAGCATGCCTTCTAAGTACAGACCCAGTTACATCAGCCCTGCAAGATGCCTCTAGTGAATCAAAACCACATTGAAAAGTATGTTTTCCAACTTGTTCAGCTGAGTGCAGTAAATCTTGTAAATCCTTATTTTCAGCACAATCAGGAATCAACATCATTTTCTGTTTAAGCAATGTGATAATATGCTGCTGATACTTTAACATATGAAACTGGCAGTTTAAGGCCCTAATGGCCAAAGTTGCAGAAGTGTATATCTTCTTACCCCATCTATCCAGCGCCCTGGAGTCTCTATCAGAGGGGGTAGGATTTTTGGCAGTAGTAGCTTTAATACCCTTGGGTCCCTGTGAAATGGTCTCAGGGTCCGCAGTAGGATTTTTAAAAAGGAACTTGAGAGTCAGGGACCATATAGTATCTATGAGGTTTCCTGGGAACAGGAGGTAAAGAATCAGGGGCCAAGCTAGATTCCGAAAAGGCATCATCAACAATGTCTAGTACAGGAGGTATGGCTAAAGGCCTGTGCTGGGGCAGTAGTAAGAAATCCCTAAGCTTCTTTTTAGAATCAGAGAAATCCTGACCTTCCCAACAAAAATGCTCCCTGAGAGTATGCAAGGTTTCACCAAAAGAGAAATCCTCTGGGGGAGGAACAGAGTCCTCCGCATCAGAATCCTCATAGGTAGATAAGGGAAATCCTGGTCATCAGAGGAAACAGAAAATTCAGAATCCTGATCAGAAGGTATCATAAGCAAACTCAGTCATAGGTCTCTTAGAGGGGAAAGGCCGTCTTCCCCTGATTAAAGTAATAAAGTCTTCAGCCATTCTTATTTGTTTTTTTAGCCACAGAGGCCTGACCATGCGGTCTGGGCATCAGTTTTCTAAACATGGTACGAGGTTTAGGCCTTGAAGAAGAAGATGGCATTGGTTTAATATGCAAGTCAGTAGGCCTGAATACACCCTCAAAAGCCGGTGCCTGCACAGCGGCTCCGGACCCATCCAAGGTAGAGACATCCGCAGGTTCCACAATTGAAAAATCTTGCGGCATACCGGACTCCGAATGGGTCTCAGTAGAGGCCTGCTAATCTGAAGTAGCAGGTATCAGGGGCTGCGAAAGCACTTCACTGAGCACTGGTGAACTGGCAAATGACTTAGGAGAAGCCTCGTCGGCAGCTTTGGACCTAGGCAGCCTGTCTCTGTCTTTATCTTTGCATTTTTTCGGAATGTTGGTAGTCGGATGGCTTACCGAAGACAAATCAGGATAATTGAACCGAGCACCAAAATATTTAGAAGCAAAAATATACCGATGATGGATAGTTCGTGGTTTAAATAAGGCACAAAACCGGCAGCAAGGTACGTCGTGGTCAGGGCCGAGGCAAGGAATACAGTAAGAATGAAAATCTTTATGAGGCATTTGCTTTCCAGAAGTAATGCAACTATTTACTTTTACTGACATCGGTTTAGAGCAAGAAAAAGTTTCCCCAACGGGGTACTTAGCTTTTAGTTGAAGACTTCGGTTCTGAAACTTGAAAACAAAAGTTTCAGGAGTCTGCTAACCGGCACTTGTGAACTGCTTCTGCTTCGGGCACCGCACGGCAAGAAAGACTGGTGTAAAGGTGTTGGCTGCATGTTTTATACCCCTGACAACCTGACGTCATGGCAGAAGGGACAGCAACTGATGCAGGACCTAAGAATTTGTTAATCAGGCCGACTGAGTGCTACTGCAAGCAGATAACCCAAATGTGATGACTGCAACAGTGAAACACGAAGAACATCAAGTCAAACCAAACAAATAGTACAGGGTACAGTATTAGTCAGGCCTATTTTTAATAGCAACTCTCAAGCAATCAGAAAAGTACAGTTTTGTACCTACCATAAATGTAGATGTTCGAGGATCCACATTGCTGCAGTCCTAACTATTGGGTAGTCCGCTGTCCAGTCGGCCCGAATACCAAAGTATATGGCTGACGTCGGTCAGGGCGCATTAGACTGACGTCAGTACGTCAGGGTACTAATGCGCATGACCGACGTCATATCCTCAGTCTTTTCTTGCCCCAGATGTCAGAAGACCCTAAAAAGACAAGGCCCAATATACCTGCACCAAAAATATGTACAATATATACAAAATTATCAGCATATAACCTCACCTACACAACCACCCCTAAACACAGAGGGAAGGAGGGAGGGTAAATTGGACTGCAGCAATGTGGATCCTCGAACATCTACATTTATGGTAGGTACAAAACTGTACTATGTTCTTCATTCCACATTGCTGCAGTCCTAACTATTGGGTAGAATCCCAAAGCAGAGGTAAGGGAGGCTGGCAAATCATAAAGAAGCAGGAGCTGACAACATGCCTTGCAAAATAGCTGTGGCAAAACCAGCCCTAGACTTAGAGTAGAGAGGAAGGTGATAATGCTTAGAGAAAGTATGCACTGAACTCCAAGTAGCTGCCTCCAAAATATCCTTAGTTGCCACCCCTTAGAAATGCTGTTGAAGTGGCAGTAGCCCTAGTGGAATGAGGCCTAATCCCAGCTGGAATCTCCTTGCCATGATGGGAATAACAAAATGCAATGCAAAACCCAATCCACCTAGAAATAGTTTGTTTTGACACAGGCTTGCCCTGAACTCAAAGCAAAAGAAACAAACAACTGCTGAGACTGCCTAAAATCCTTAGTCCTGCTTAAATAATAACGCAATTGCCTGTGTACATCTAAAGTGTGCAAAATCTTTTCCCCTTTATTTTGGGGGTCTGCATAAAAGTAGGCAAATGAATAGTTTGGTTTAAAGCCACACTAGAAACCACCTTAGGCATAAAGGAAGGATTAGTGCGTAATGATACCCTATCCTTATGGAAAATCAAAAGGGCTCTACTGCCATAAGGGCCTGCAACTCAGACACCCGTCTTGCAGAAGTAATAGCCAACAGAAAAGCAGTCTTCCATGACAAGTATTTCAATTCAGCAGTAGCCGCAGGCTCAAAAGGTTGTAGAGTAAGTTTTTCCAACACAAAATTGAGATCCCAAGCAGGAGTAGGAGCTCTACGGGGGTCTTATATTCTTTGCCCCTCTAAGAAACTGCTTGAACAAAGGATGCGAAAACAATGGTGGGTCACAATCATAGTGAGCTGAAATTGCTGCAGCATGAATCTTAATGGAAGAGAAGGACAAACCTTTGTCCAATAACTCAGTAAGATATTGAAGAGCCACACTCAAATTAGGCTCAGAAATCTCCAAATTCTTTGCTGTACTCCAAAATAAAAATCTCTTCCATTTTTCTGCGTACACTTTCCTTGTACTAGGTCTTCTAGCTTCCATAATCACATTTAAAACTTGTTGAGGAAGTTGAGACCTGCTGTGTTTCAACACAGAATATGCCAGGCTGTTAGATGAAGAGAGTGAAGCTTGACATTGAGCAGATGACCGTCCTTCTGAGATAACAGATGTGGAATCAAAGGTAAAGGCCATGGAGGCTTCCTTACCAGACTCCTTAGTAGTGGGTACCAGTGTTGCCGAGGCCAATCTGGAGCTATTAAAATCATCCTTGGCTTGTCTTGTCTGACCTTTAAGAGCACCTTTGGAAGAAGAGGCAGAGGTGGAAAGGCATACACATGAAGATTTTTCCAACTGAAAGAAAGAGCATCCACTTTCCAAGCTGTGTGATGAAACCCCTTTGTGCAAAACTTTGGCAGCTGGTGGTTTAGTGGAGAAGCGAACAGATCTATGTCTGGAGTTCCCCATGACACTGTCAATTTCTGAAATACATGAAGATCCAGTTTCCACTCGTGGGGATCCATGATTTGTCTGCTTAACACATCTGCTAAGGAGTTCTGTGCTCCCGGCAGAAACCTTGCCTGAAGAGTTAGTTGCAAGCTGAGCGCAGTCTCCCATAAAATCATTGCTTGCCTGCACAGAGGATAAGAATGTGTTCCCCCTTGTTTGTTGATGTACCACATGACAGTTGTGTTGTCTGTTAGAATCAACACCTGCCCTGGAAGAAGTAACTCCTTGAAAGCCATCAATGCAAACTGGACTGCTAACATCTCCTTCATGTTGATATGTAGATGCTGTAGTCTGGCAGGCCACTTGTCTTGTATCCACTTTCCATTTAGATGAGCTCCCCAAGCAATGTCCGAGGCATCTGTCGTTAAAATCTGACTCGCCTCTGGCCGGGTCACAGAGAGTCCCTTGTTTAGGTGACATTCCTGAGCCCACCACAAAAATTCTTTTTGAAGGCAAGGTATTATTTGAATGACAGTGTCCAAATTCTGGCAGTGCTGTGTCCATACATTTTTGAGATACCATTGCAGCTTCCTCATATGCAGTTTGGCATTGGGAAGCACCAGAATACAAGATGCCATGAACCCTAATGCTTGAAGGACTGTCCTTGCAGTCAGCACGGACTGATGAGATAGTTGATGGAAGTAAAGGGATAGACTCTTTTGTTTGTCCGGGGTTAAAAGGCCATCTGGGCTGCTGTATTCAGTCTCACACCCAGAAAGCACATGTCTTGAGAGGGTACTAGACTGGACTTTATTTCGCTCACAGAATACCCTAGGCATCTTAGCACTGCTATAACATATTCCAGATGCTGTAGAAGGTCTTCCTTTTCTTGAGCCAGAATCAGGCAGTCGTCCAAGTAAGGATAGATTTGAATTCCTTTTAGCCTGAAGTAAGCTATCACTGGAGCCAGAACCTTTGTGAATACTCTGGGCAGTAGATAAGCCAAAGGGCAATGCAGAGAACTGATAATGAGAATTTCCAGCTCGAAACGCAGATACTTCCTGCAACTTAGTCTTATAGGCACATGAAGGTAAGCTTCCTTGAGATCTAAAGTTACCATCCAGTGATCTTTGCCCAGCAGAGGTAAAAGCTGTTGTAACGTCAACATCTTGAACTTGGGAATGTCCAGATAAGTGTTGAGGATAGATAAATCCAAAATTGGTCTCCACGTGTTCCCCTTCTTTGGTACTAGGAACAGGCGAGAATAAAATCCTAGGCCCCTTTCTGATACAGGGACTGGCTGAATGGCCCCTATTTGGAGTAACAGAGAAATTTGCTTGTGAGCCTCTTTCCTTTGTGGAGGAGGAACGTCTGGCATGCCTTTGAAAGGGGGCAATGTATGGAAATAAAACCTGTAACCGTGGTGAATGATATCCAACACCCATCTGTCTTGAGTAATTAAATCCCAATTTTCTTTGAAAAGAGACAGTCTTCCTCCCAAAGGAACTGCCAGACGAGAATCTACTGGCAGCTGAAAAGGCAGGTCATTGGGTTTGTTTACGAAAGGACTGACCCCTGCCCTCACCAGAAGTCTGAGCAGGTGAACTCCCTGTTCTAGGCCTAAAAGAACCTTGAGCTCTGCCCCTACCACGTCTAGACCTACCCCTAGACTGGGAATCATAAGCAGGATATGTCCATCCCTTAGTAGGCCAATTTCTACTAAACTTCGGTGGCTGCACCTGCAAAAAATCTTTAACAGTTTGCATAGACTTAGCTTTGTCCTCCATTTTCTTTAAAACTGCTTCCACAGGCGAACCAAACAACACATCAGACTGTAAAGGAGCATCCAAAATCCTTGTCTTAACATGCTCAGCTAAATTCTGATCCCTCAACCAGGCATGCCTGCGAAGAACAGAACTAGTGGCAGCCACCCTCGAGGAGGCCTGTACAGCATCAAAACCACATTGCAAAGAATGCTTACCCACTTGTTCAGACACATGAACTAAATCCAGCAACTCTTTACACTCAATACCTTCCGCCAAAGCATCCACCTTAGATTTCAATTGTGAAAGGAGATAATTTTGATATTTTAGCATGTGAAACTGACAATTCAATGGCTAAAGTGGAAGAAGTATACACTTTCTTTCCCCATCTATCCAAAGCCCTTGCCTCTTTATCAGTGGGAACAGGGTTTTTAACAACAGAGGCCTTAACACCTTTAGGTCCCTGAGAAACAGTTTCTGGGTCTGCCCTAGGACTCTTAAAAAGATACTTATGAGCTTCAGGCACCCTATAATACCTATCAGGTTTAACAGGAGCAGGAGGCAAAGAATCAGGGTTCAGGGAAGCCTCTGCAAAACATCTTCCACCACATTCAACACAGGAGGTATAGCTAAGGGCCTATGCTGGGGTAAAAACAAGAATTCCCTAAGCCTTTTCCTGGAATCAGAGTAATCTTGGCCTTCCCATTTAAAGTGCTCCCTCATGGAATGTAGAGTCTCTGAAAATGAGAAATCCTCAGGAGGAGAAGCTGTAGGAGTGGAATCATCCACATCAGAATCAGAATAAGGAGGATACTCCTGCAAGTCTTCAGAAGACTCAGAAGCCTCTGAACACTGTTCAAAACTCTCAAACTCAGGTTCCACCCTAGGCCTCTTATCAGGAGGGCATAGAACCTCTAATCATAGTAATCAAATCTTCTGCCATTTTAAGCATATGTTTCTTAGGCACAGAACCTGAAGTGCTAGGAGAAGCCCCCACTGAAGCTAAACTTGGCCTACCTCTCAAAGAAGTTTTGGAAACAGAAGGAGAGGCTCTAACTACCTTGGGAAGAGAGGGAAGAACAGTTACCTGAGAAGCCCCCTCAGCCTGGCCTACCTCCTGAGAAGGCACATCCTGTAACAGTAAAGTCTCTGCCTGAGACTCCAAAGAAACTCCTGGCAAAACCTCTGGCTCCACTGAGCCTTCTAAAGAACCGACGTCTGGGACTGACGGTTCATCAACCCTAGGCTTCGCTATTTTGTCCTTGCGCTTTTTGGACGAAGCGGGCGTCGGAGCATCCGACGGCATTTTATAATTACAACGCTTCCCAAACACTAACCTGGCACAGTCTAACCTTCTCTTAATAGTGCGTTTGTTAAATCTAGCACAAGAGCGGCATCCAACAACGTCGTGCTCAGGCCCTAAACAAGGTATACACAAGGTATGGTAATCCCTATGAGGTATCTGTTTCCCACAAGAAATACAGTTATTCACTTTTTCTGACATCCGGTTAAATACTGAGGCAAGAAAAAACCAAAATGTTCCCCAACGGGTACTTAGCCAACTTTGATTCGGTCTGAAACTCCGACTTCAGAAAATTTCAGAACGCCAACCTGCACTCGCAAAACTGCTTCTGCATCGGACCATGCGGCAAAAAAGACTGAGGATATGACGTCGGTCATGCGCATTAGTACCCTGACGTACTGACGTCAGTCTAATGCGCCCTGACCGACGTCAGCCATATACTTTGGTATTCGGGCCGACTGGACAGCGGACTACCCAATAGTTAGGACTGCAGCAATGTGGAATGAAGAACATCTACAGTTATCCGGCATCTACCAATTCCCAAGAGTGCAGGTTAACTGACAGTTTGCTGTAGTGAAGTAAACATACACATTTTAATAAAAATAAATACGCAAGAAACATTTTACAACTAAATTATAACAACTTCTATTAGCACTTGCCTGAGTACCATCATCTTTTGCCCGTTTAACAATATTCTGGCGCCCATCAACCCAGTAGATTAATTTATCTAAAGGGTCATAATCAATCGCTTTTACATTCCGCAAGCCATGTATAGGGAGAATGATATCAGGACTCTGCTGAACATCTAACACCATTCGATTAACTGCAGACCGCTGACTGAACAGTAAGAAGTTGGTTGGTGCTAAAAATAAATAAATAAATAAATCAGTAAACATGGCAATCCAAGAACAATAGTATGAAAGTTTCAGTTGTATAGGCTTGGGCCGAGAACGCATTTTCTACTGAAAACTAAATACCTTAAACAGCAAAAGCTAACCCATCCCCCTTCCTCGTAACAGATGAGAAAAAAATCTCAAGAATTACATATACTTCCTTTCCTGATGCAAAAATCCAACATGTTTTATGGTTGCCACTAAATCTTTCCTTACTTCATTACTTAAGTCTTCCCCAACTTTTCCATCCATTGTCTGTTCCACATACAGCAAAATAAATCAAAAGCCCATGGAATAATACATGTGTATGCATGATTTATTTCACACATACATTTATCATTTATAAATCTGTGCTAAAGACTATAAACCAAACTAGTTTTACAGACTTTGTTTTTTCAAAGCACTACAATCCAGCTTCTATCACTCCAACTTCATATTCTGACAACAGTACTAATTTTACTTTTTTTACACTCATTTTTAAATGCACAGCATTTTAATATTAGTATACAGTATCAACATAAAATGATTTGTTATTCATCTACAGGCGTTTCTTTTATGGCACACCGCTCAATCTTGCTCATCCACAGCTCTCGCTACGTGACATAAGGCCATGTTTCCTTAGCTAAAGTGAGTGCAACAAGTAAAAATGCATTTTTACCCACTACAAAACATTCTTTAAATTATATCTAATACTGCCCTCAAAGGAAAGTTTGAATAATGTAACACTCACTTCAGTCATATTGACTTCTGGAGTATGACTGCAATATAGTAATGACCTTCTAATGAATTCTGCAGGACAGATGTTTGGGTAGAGAAACTGAAGATGTATGTAAAAAAAACTACTACATGTGACTAATATATTATTGTCAGTACTGGCTCAAAGGCAGAACCTGGGATCTACCTGCCATTCTGAGCTCTGGAGTACCAGCCACAGAACAGAGGATTAAGAGATCAGAATATAGGGGGTACATACAGTAATGCAAATCCACTTTCCAGGACTAACATTGCACAATGTTTGTTTGTTTGTCTTTCAGCTTTTCCCAGTTAGGGGTCACCACAGCAGAACTCCGGTCCGTTAATGATTGGCAGTAGATTTTCACGAATGCCGAGGTGCCAGCTCGACGTTCAACCTTCAACGAAGGCATGCCCATTTATGCATGTCTTTCGAATGCCCACCCAACCGCGGGGGAGGACATGCAGACTCCACACAGAAGGCACTCCCCACATTCCAGCCGAGAATCGAATGGGAGAACCTCTTGCTGTGAGGCAACAACGCTACCGCTGCACCACCGCGGTATTTACTAACATTGCACAATGCAAAGTTAAAATATAAAATGCTCTCCTGAGTACTGACAACCATGTAGTAGACATTTATAATACTGCACTACATGGTTGGGGACTAGAAGCTTACAATCAGTGACAAAAATACAAATTTTGGGCATTACAGAGCTTTTCATTGACTGTGGCATATTTCTAATGGTACCCCCAAAAACGGAGATGAGCACTTACAATGTGTCAAAAAGACTTCACAACACCACTGTTCTTAACATCTGTCCCTGAATGTAAAGCCAAACAGTAATGCATCAGTGTAACAACTTTTCAGGCAGAAATAAAAAAAATCTCAATGGTAAAATGTTCAATTATTAAACAGACACTTTACTACAGAGGATAACACTGTGAGCAGTTTGTGAGCTTCATCTTGTACAGTCCCCACAGCAAGCATTTGCCTACTGCAAGTCACTCAACCAAATGATGCTCCTGGGCCATCCATGAAAACATGCCTGTTTCTATTGAATTTATACAGTTAACAAATGGTTAACAACTGTGATTATAACAGGGTACATCTGACTGAGCAAGTCTCTGTTTAAGTACCTATTAATGAGCCAACATGCAATTATAACAAAGTCTAACAGGTGTAACAGAACCAACCAGGTAGAAAATGTCTACACTAATTTAGAGAGAAAATAAATTACATACAGTCAGAGATGTTTAAAAAAGAGAAGCTCTACAGAAAATCAAATGACAAAAAAGCTTAGAAAGAATATAAGAAGCTAGTCAGACGGGTTGACAAAACTACAGAAATCAGAGGTTGAAATGAAGGACAGACTAGCTGAATGAAGCTACTCAAAAAGAATCCTTTCTGAAAAGTACAGTGAAAACCTGAGATTTTCTGCTATATCAGAGGAACGGGAAGGAATAGACTTGCATTACATTTACGAAAGCACACAACAACTGGACTAGCATTCCATGGCAGAATCTGTTAAATGCTATGGCACATGGTGTGCATGCTCTAAATCCGGCCATGACCTATATTAGTAAAGTTGCAATCATATCAACAGAAAAAGTAGCTCCTGACAAAAATGTGGCAGAAGGTAAAAGTGTTAAAAATTGGTGACAGCAGTGTGTCGAAAATAATTATTCACTGCACACCAGACAGAAGAAAAGCAAGTTTATCCCAGCAATTGGGGAATGTTGTAAGGCAGGTGTGAGATTCAAAATGCTGTAGAGCCAGCTATCTTCAGAACATTTTTTTTCCTGGAGAAGCAGTGCCTTTTTGCTTGCTGAATGGGCTAAAGAGGAAATAAAGTTCAGCCAACAAAGAGGAAGTCTGCAAACATAAGAGGCCTCTGCTTCTCATTTTTCTGACAATAACAAAACACACAGAGCTAAATGGCCAGTGAAACCTTTTCCATTCGTCCAAAGGAAAATGAGTGAGCAAAAGAAAAAAGCACAGGAGCCAATTAGAACACTCAATCTGAACCACAGACTGGTGTTGGGAGATGATCAGAAACACTGTGAAACTGCTGAATAAATGGGAGACTATAAAGTATTAATCTGATTAGATACAGGGACAGACACGTGAATTGTGGCTTTGCAAATAGAAATGGTTGAGAAAGATAAAGTATGTTGACTGTGTTAAACTAATGGGTGAAATATAAAGCATACACTCCACTTTGTCATTTATGTTTAGGACTCTGAATAGACTGGTGAACTAACTTTTAAGTAAAATATTTTTTGCTTTTATTAATATCTGTATAAAACTTTTGTGACATAAATAAAATATTATACTGTAAAAGTAGCTAGTAGGGTCATTTTAAATGGGAGACTGGGGAATCTTATGAGGGAGCTCTACAAGAAGAAAAATAATCAGACTGCCTCAGCAGGTATTAGAGACATTTTGGAAATTTTATGACAATTTATATAAATGCAGAGGAATGTGGAAACCAAGAAAAGGCACAAAAGGAAATATTCAGGGAAGACCAGTTGGAACAATGGTTAAGATCTTCACCTTCTAAGCACAAGAGCTGTTTCCATCTCAAAATCACCAATGAATGGAACTATGGGCAGCTGCACAGTCTCTACAAGGTGGTTTATAGGTGGGAAGAGTTGGACAGACCAACCACTTTGGGTATCTACTCTGGTGCACATTAAGATAGGAGAACACGGATCACAGACTTGATCTCCATGGCAGAGTTAGACACTTGATGGTGTAAAATATAGCTCTAGATGACTGTCATACTGACTAATGTCGTCAAAAGGGCATGGGTATTTACTGGTGATAAGTGGGTTAAGGACCTGGCCTACTCTGACCTAAGCTAGGGACCCATGCTAATGATGGGTGGGGTGTATTTGCCCTTATTGGCCAGTGTGTGCCCACCATAAAGTCCAGCAACCCTGGGTCAATAAGCTACTGGTTAGCCAGTGGTTAGCTGCCCAGCCTGGGTTACCTTGGATAGCTCTGTTGATCAAAAGCTACATGTAAACCAATCAACCTGCCAAACATGAACTGAAAATTGCTACACAACATAGGTTTACTGACAGGATGCAACTTGGAAGTTAATGACATGATGATACAGAGGAGAATGGACATCCAATAGACAAGATGGAAGGGCAAATGCAGTGAAGCAACTGGCTTGGAATCTAGAGTCAACTACTCGGGAGAAGGACAGGCTAGAAGTGATGTGGGAACTGCGGTGACACAGAGGCTTCAGAAGGCAGTGAGGATATCATCAGAATTAGTGACAGACTCGTGGCAGTCAGATTCCAGTATAATGACAGGGCAATATTCATAATCTCAGCCCATGGCCCAAAGCAGGGCTGTGACAGTGAGGAAAAGAGTGGCTTCAGACAGCATTTGAGGACCTACTAGAGAAACCAGGACAACATGAATTGGTGTTAATAATGGGTGACTTGACTGCATATATCCAGACAAATGGAACAGGATATAAAGGACCGCCTAGGTCTACATGGGTGGGGCAAAAGGTATAAACAAGGAGAGGCCATTGTAGACTTCTGTTTGGCAAATGGGCTTGATAGCAGCCAACACATGGATCAGAAAGAGACAGTCACAAGATCGCATACAAGAGTAGCCAACATGCAACTAAGGTAGATTTCCTCGTAGTAAGGAAAGGACACTGGGGTAGAATCAATAATTGCAAGTTCATCCAAAGTGAAACAGTCAGCCCACACCTTAAACCACTGGTTGCCACAACCAGCTGCAAGAAGTGGTTAGAGAAGGCACTAAAGTCAACAGAGACCAGGCTGAAGACCTGAAAGTTGACTGGAGAGAAAGTACAAAAGTTCAAGGAATTACTCAGGGCTCCAGCACCGCAAGATGAGGTGGAAATAGGTGGAGATGAATAAAAATTGCAGTGCCTCAAAACAGCATGTGTGAGGACTGCAAAACAGATATGTGGCTCACCAGGTATGGAAATAAGGTACATAAGGAAAGCTGGTGGTGGAATGCAGAGGTCAAGGAAGTCATCAAAAGAAAGGATTGTAGGAAAAAGTGGGATATAGAAAAGACCGACCAGGCTAGGAAGGAATGCTAGTTTGGAATAGCAAAGAACAAGGCATTGGAAGCAATCTACCAGCTTTTGGAAAGTGACTCAGTAGGTGGCACAAAGAAACTATATCAAATTGCAAGGCAAAGACAGAAAGATAATCAGACACCTAACATAAGGGATGTCAGCAACTACATACTCATCAGTCCACAAGTCATGAAAGGAAGATGGAGAGAGTATTTCCAGTAACTTCTGACTGAAAACCCCCCACAGAAGCTGTACTGCCCCAGACACAGCCTACTATGAGTGAAGAAGAGCAGTCTGCACTAGAAGTAGTAAGAAAGCACAGTTGTGTACACTTACCATAAATGTAGATGTTAGAGTGTGTATTCACTGTTGCAGTCATCACATTTGGGTTATCTGCCTGCAGGTAGCCCTCAGCCGGCCTGAATAATAGAGTCTTCAGATTTCTGCGTCTTATGCCGTCGTTTATTCCTTGATGTCAGGTCATCAGGGGATAAAAACATGCAGCTGACACCATTACATCAGTTTTTCATGCCCCAGATGTCAGGTGCCCCCACAATACGAAGCAATTAAATGGTATGGTAAACCGCCATCAAAAAGCAAATACACAAGAAAAAATAAATATACCAACAAGAAGGAGAGTAGAGCCAAGAGAAGTCAGGGGGCTGGAGGGAGGGTAACCAGGACTGCAACAGTGAATACACTCAAACATCTAAATTTATTAAGTGTACACAACTGTACTATGTTCTTCGTGTTTCACTGTTGCAGTCATGACATTTGGGTAGATTCCCAAAGCTAAGGAAGGGAGGAGGAAGTTAAAGAGCATTAGGGCCAGCTATTAATCCATGCAAGACTGCAGTGGAAAATTCAGCTCTGGATTTAGAAAAGATAGGCAAGTGGTAATGCTTGAAGGTATGTACAGGTAAGCAGCTTCTAGGATGTCCCTGGTAGGAACTCCTCTGAGAAATGCCGCAGAGGTAGATGCAGCCCTGGTGGAATGTGATCTTATCCCCTGTGGGGTAGGTTTGCCATGGTGCTTGTAGCAGAAATGAATGCGATGGGCTATTTGGAAATGGTTTGCTTTGAAATGCCCTTCCCCTCTGCCCCTGCAGCAAAGCTAACTAGCAACTGTTCAGATTTTCTGATAGGCTTAGTCCTGTCCAAATAGAATCTAAGTTGTCTGTGCACATCCAGAGAGTGCAGTATCCATTCCCCTTTGTTTTGTGGATTAGGGAAAAAAGTAGGCAAATGAATGGACTGATTTAGGGCCACAGAAGACGCCACCTTGGGCATAAAGGAAGGATTAGTCCTGAGGGAAACCCTGTCCACATGGAAGATAATGAAGGGTTCCACTGCCATGAGGGTCTGTAATTCAGACACTCTTCTTGCTGAAGTGATGGCTAGAAGGAGGGCTGTTTTCCAAGAAAGGAATTTCAACTCTGCTGTAGCAGCTGGCTCAAAGGGGAGGGGGGGGAGGAAGAGTGAGCTTTTTCCAATACAAAGTTAAGGTCCTAGGCTGGAGTGGGAGCTCTCCTGGGGGGGGGTCTTACATTTTTGGTCCCTCTAAGGAATTGCTTTAGCAAGGGGTGAGAGAAGAGGGGTGGCTCAGTATTATAATGTGCTGAAATGGCAGAGGCATGAATTTTTATTGACGAGAAAGATAGGCCCTTGTGGAGCATTTCTGTTAAATACTGTAGAATATGAGGTAAGCTGGGCACTATTGTGCCCATCCCCTGAGCCTGGCTCCAGGAACAGTATCTTTTCCATTTTTCAGCATAGGATTTTCTAGTACTAGGCCTCCTAGCCTCCAGAATGACATCCAGTACCTGCTTACTGAGGGATGCTAGAGGAGAGCTCAAGGAATTAGCAAGGTTCAGGGTTTGAAGCTGAGGATGCAGAATCTGGGCCGCCTGCTGGGACAGCAGGGAAGGGGTCTGAGGCAGCTGTCATGGTTGTAGCAGTGTTATACTGCGCAAGAGGGGGTACCACTGCTGGTGTGGCCAGTCTGGTGCAATCAGAATTGTCCTTGGCTTGTCCTGTTTAATCTTTAGTAGAACTTTCAAGAGGAGAGGCAGAGGGTGAAAAGCATAAACTGAGAGGCTTTCCCAGGTAAAGAACAGGGCATCCACTTTCCAATCTTGACTGTGGGGAGTTCTTGTGCAAAGTATGTTCAATTGGTAGTTCTGAGGAGAGGCAAACAGGTCTACCTCTGGAGTCCCCCCCATTTGTTCAAGAGGTTAAATATTTTGGGTTCTAGTTTCCATTCATGTGGGTCCAGGAGATTTCTGCTCAAGTCGTCTGCCAGTGAATTTAGTTTGTCTGGCAGGAATTGTGCTTGTAGGTGTACTTGGTAGCTCAAGGCTGTCTCTCACAGAGCCATGGCTAGTCTGCAGAGGGGGTATGAGTGGGTTCCCAACTGCTTGTTTATGTACCACAAATGTGTTGTTGCCTGCCTTTACCAATAGTTGTCCTGGAAGAATACGGTCTTTGATGGCGGTCAGAGCATTCTGTGCAGCTAACATTTCCTTTTGATTGATATGCAGGTGCATCTGTCTCAGGTTCCATTTGCCCTGAATGCACTGCCCTGCCATGTGAGCCCTGCATGCATAGTCTGATGCGCCTGTTGTTAGTGTTTGGGTGGCAGGGGGTAGAGTGAAAAGGAGTCCCTTTCTGTGGTAGCAGGCCTCTGCCCACCAGAGGAACTCTGTCTTTATACAAGGAATGATAGAAATTATTGTTTCCAGGTCCTGAGAATGTTGACAACATAGGCTTTTTAGATACCATTGGAGTTACCTCATATGCAGTCTTGCATATGGAATTAGTAGAATGCAACAGGACATAAACCCCAGAGCTTGCAGTATTTTCCTTGCAGATAGCTGGGGTTTTGTGGCCAATAGCTTGAAGTAGGTTGTCAAATAACCCTTGTTTCTCCAGAGTGAGGAATGCCATCTGGGAAGTTGTGTTCAAGCTTGCTCCCAGGAATACAATCTGTTGGCAGGGTACTAGGTGAGACTTATTTTCATTGATGGTGTACACCAGTGAGGTTAGAAGTTTCTTTACGAATGCCAGGTGTTGTAATAGCAAGTCCTGGCTTTCTACCTGAATCAGACAATCGTCCAAGTATGGGTAAATCTGAATATTTCTCTGCCTGCAAAATGCAATGGCTGGAGCTAGACACTCTGTGAACACCCTGGACGCAGTAGATAAGCCAAAGGGAAGTACAGAGAACTGAAAGTAGAGCCCACCCGGAAACGTAGGTATTGTCTGCAGGATCCTCTTCCTTTAAGTCTAAGGATGTCAGCCAGACATCCTTGGCTAGCATTGGAAGAAGCTGTTGAAGAGTTAGCATTTAGAATTTTGGTACCACCAGAAAGGTGTTGAGAATAGAGAGGTCCAGGATAGGATGCCAGGAGTTGTCTTTTCTGGGTACCAGAAAAAGTCTTGAATAAAAACCTTGTCCTCTTTGTTCTGCTGGGACAGGTTGAATAGCCCTGATACTGAGAAGAGAGAGAACCTGTGTTGTGCCTCCACCCACTGATTTGTTGGTAGGTCTGGCCAATATTTGGGGTTGGTAGTGTGTGGAAGTGGAATCTGTATCCTTGGAAAACTATGTTAAAACCCATTTGTCCTGGGTAATGAGTTTCCAGTTTTTTGCATGCAGGGTGAGCTTTCCTCCTAAGGGAGCAGGTAGTGGAGCAGGGCTTGGAAGGATTAAGATTGAGTTATTGTGCCATTTTTCCATAGGGGGTGGTTTACTACTCCCTGCTTTGGAAGTGGGAGCCACCCACTGCTCAGATCTGTGCGTAGTCTGAGACTAGCCTAGGTGGTCTGCTGTTCCTGGGTATGGGACTGAGAAGGCCTGGAAGGGACTGGAAAAAAACAGTTCTTTGAAGGCCAATGCCTATTGAATGTGGGAGGGTGTACTTGTAGGAAAACTTTAACAGTTTGCATAGATTTAGCTTTTTCCTCCATCCTTTTGAGGACCTCTTCTGCTCTGTTGCCAAAAAGGCAGTCTTGGTTTAAGGAAGCATCCAGTAATTTAGCTTTAACATGATCTGGCAAGTTTTGTTCCTTAAACCAAACATGCCTTCTAAGTACAGACCCAGTGACAGCAGCCCTGCAAGATGCTTCTAAAGCATCAGAACCACATTGCAAAGTATGTTTACCAACTTGTTGCGCAGAATGCATTAAATCTTGCAATTCCTTGTGTTCAGCAAAGTCACGAATCAACATTTTCCAAGTAGTCCCATATTATGCTGCTGATACTTTAACATATGAAACTGGCAATTAAAAGCCCTAATGGCCAAAGTAGCAGAAGTGTATACCTTCTTACCCCATCTGTCCAAGGCTCTAGGGCAATAGCCTTAATGCCTTTTGGTCTTTGGGAAATGGTCTCTGGATCTGCAGAAGGATTCTTGAAGAGGAACTTGTGAGAGTCAGGTACTCTGTAGTACCTGTCAGGTTTTCTGGGAGCGGGAGGTAAAGTGTCTGGGGTAAGGCTAGATTCCAAGAAAGCATCATCTACAACATCCAGAACAGAAGGGATAGCTAAAGGCCTGTGTTGAGGTAGGAGTAAGAATTCCCTAAGTCTCTTTTTAGACTCAGAGTAATCCTGGCTTTCCCAGCGGAAATGCTCCCTAAGAATATGCAAGGTTTCACCGAAAGAAAAATCTTCTGGAGGGGAAGCAGAGGTAATGGAATCCTCTGCATCAGAATCCTCATAAGTAGATAAGGGCAAATCCTGGTAATCAGACTGAGAAGAAAAATCTGATTCCTGATCAGAAGACTCAGAAAGAAAATCAGTTCTATGTCTATTAGAGGGGGAAGGCTGGCTTCCCCTAATTAAGGTAATAAGGTCTTCAGCCATTCTAAGCATTTGTTTTTTCGGCATATAGGCCTGAGCCTGCAGTTTGGTTGCCTGTTTTCTAGGTGTAGTGCGAGTTTTTGGCCTGGAAGAAAATGATGGTGTTGGTTTAATATGAATGTAGACCTGAATATACCCTCAGAAGCCGGTGCTTACACAGCGGCTCCGGACCCATCCAAGGTAGAGACATCCGCAGGTTCCACAGTCGAAGAAGCATCTCGCTACATACCAGACTCCGAATGGGTCTCAGTAGAGGCTGTGAGAGCGCCTCACTGAGTACAGGCAGACTGGCGACCAGCTTAATGGAAGCGTCGTCGGCAGTTTTGGACCGATGAGGTCTGTCTCTGACTTTATCCTTACATTTTTTTGGAAGATCGGCTTAATGAAGCCATTTCGTAGAACAGAGAAAGAGTACGAAAGTAATTAACCTCAAAAATAGCCCAATGATGAATAGTTCATGCGTTGAACAAGGCACAAAACTGACAACGAGGGACGGAATGGTCTGAGTCTAAACAGGGGATGCAGTAAGAATGAAAATCTCTGTGAGGTATTTGCTTTCCACAGGTAAGACAATTGTTCACTTTTACTGACTTCGGTTAGAGCAAGAAAAAGGATCCCCAATGGGGTACTTAGCTTTTTTGAAGACTTCGGGTCTGAAACACGAAAACGAAAATTTCAGAAGTCGTCTGACCGGCACTTGCGAACTGCTTCTGCTTGGGGCACTGCACAGCAAGAAAGACTGATGTAATGGCATCGGCTGCATGTTTTATACCCCTGACAACCTGCCGTCAAGAAAGAAGCGACAGCATCTGACGCAGATTTCCGAAGACTCTGGTATTCAGGCCGGTTGAGGGCTACCTGCAGGCAGATAACCCAAATGTGATGACTGCAACAGTGAAACACGAAGAACATCAGCACTAAGGAATGTGATGACAGGAGGTACTGCCAAGCACAGCTAGCTGCAATGCGGTAAATAATCATGTGTCATTTGTGAATATCAAACTGATGCTTGTGTTACAAATGTATTAGAACTGTATGTCATGTGTTTATCAAACTGATTTGTACAGATGTTTGAGTTGAAAATACATTTTAAACACAAACACTTTACAAATACATCAACAGTGTGCCCTACTGGAGAGAACAGAAATGTACATGCACTACTGGAACTGTTTAAAAGTATATGTTTTAACACAAGAAAATGGAAGACAGGAGGTTAACTTCAGTCCAACAAACTTTAAAATATATCTGAAATTAAATTGCTTTAAGGGCTAGGCCATAAACCAGCCAGAGACACAAAAGTCTGTACTAGTAAGCTTTCTGTATTGTCTTTGGGGTGAACTAATTACTACTCTGGAAGCATGGAGGTATGAAATTGCTTTATGACTTCCAGCACCTGCCACAGATCTGAGCAAAAGCCCTTGTGTGTGCAGTTTTACAGGCAGGTGCTAAATCCCGTCCGCTTCAGCCATGTGGGTTTGCATGGGAACTAGAATTCAAATGACCAGAAGTGATGTCATTCTGCAAGCTATCCCAGAAATAATATTTTAGACATTATTTTTGACAAGTCTCTTACTGAGACAGAGTATTCTGTTGGGGCATGACTAGAGAGACTGCTCATGTATTTCATCTTGCTTTGCCCAAGTAAATTATTAGGGAATAGTATAAGTCTCTTAGATTCAGTCAGGAATATAGTGAAGCTTAGTTTAGATATTGTTTTTCTTTATTTGTCCGAGTCCGTCCTTCAATGTTATTTTAAATATTTTCTGTGATTTTGAACTCTGATGTGAACAAATATTTAGTATTTTCTTGTTCTTTTATTATTTACTATTAAATATATTTAAACCTTTCACTGTGGCTGATCTTTGTAAAGATATTTAAGTTTTGGGAGTATTTGCATATTTATTTGGTGACACTGTGTGGACCACTCCTGATAGCCTTGTTCTTGGTCAAACCACCATTTGTATTAGTATTAATATTACACAGTAAAACTGGAAACCCTTTAAGGTCCTTAAAGTAGCTGTTGAGGGTTTATGGTGGTAGTGATAACTACCTTATAGTTTGGGCAAAAGGGGTCATAGCTAGTAGACCTGTGCCATCCTTTCCCAGGTGTGGGTATGTGTCTGCGCACATGCGCAAAACAAATCTCAGAGTGTGTGTCAGCTACTTGGGCAGGGACACAAAGGAGTGGTTTGACAGAGGCAGTGTTGGAGGACTTGGCTTGGAACCCTAGCTAAGGACTCAACTCTATAGTTGTGCCAGTGGGGAGTTTTATTGGGGATGTGGAGAAAGAGAGAGGAACTAGTCCCAGGACGGACTGTGTTCCCTGTGTGCTCTTAAGGAAAATTGTGCTTGATGCAGAGAGCTGCATCTGGAGATACTGTGCATGTACCTGTTATCATTTCAGTTAATATTCTCCACAGATGCCAGTGTTGAGGACTGCTACTTCTTGATTACTGGCCCAGATGTGGGGTGTCACAAGGAAAATGAAGTCAGGGAGAGCAAGAGGCTTAGATGAGGTCAAAGCAGATATGATAAAGATGCTGGGGGAGATATTAGGGAGAATGGCTCCGGAGGGTACTCACTGCAGTGTGGAAAGAAAGGAGTATCTCAGATGACTGGAGAACAAGCATACATGTTGCCAGTGTGCAAGAACGAATGGGACATCCACAACTGTGGGCAAGGCAGTACAGAGGCATCAAACTCCTGTTACAGTGCATGAAAATTCTGGAGAGGGTGACTAATAAAAAGGATACATAGAGTAATAGAAAGTAAGATGGGAGATTAGCATTTTGGCAGGATGCAGCACAACTGACGTGTAGTGAGACAGACATTTGAGAAGAAGCTACAGATGAGGAAAGAGTCCAACTAGCCATTCTTAGACTTGGAGAAAGCATATGACAAGTTCTGAAGAAAGATGAGTTGGGCAGTACTGCGGTGGTTTGAAGTCACAGAAACATTCATAGAATTAGTGCAGGCTATGTACAAGGACCCAATGATTCAAGTACAAATAGTGTTTGGTCTTACAGAGGGGTTCCCAGTGGAAGTGCATATGCACCAGGGCTCAGCTCTTAAGTGTGCTGCTCTTTGGATGCAATGTTAAACCAAGGTCTCATATCTGCTTGAGTTGGTGGTAGCTAAAATGGACTTCAAAGATCCCATGGCACTTACCAAAAAGAGTAGGGGAACCCCCCCCCCAGTGTCCTGGTCAAACTTCCCCTAGTCAGTAGGAATACCACCTTGTGCATCCCCCTGAAAAAGACGATACTAGCCTAGTGGGACTAACTCTGTTAAGAAGGAATGAATGCATAAATCAAACAAATAAGTACAATCTGAACTGAAGTACTGAATATTACAAAGGAGATAAAAGTACTGAAGGTGAGAATCTTTAGAAAGGGAAAGGAGTAAATTTAACAGAAGCAAATAGATTTTGTGGGAGAATACACACGGAATAATATTCAGGAAAAAAGAGTGAGGTTTAGCAGAAGGCAGGCACTGAGTGGTTTATGGAATGTTTGAGTGGATTACAACTGTTAAAATATATGTATACCACATGAAAATAATGAACAAGTGTTACTATTACTTATTTTGTTTTCAGCTAATGTATGTGTACTTATTACTTGTGTCAGTTTAAAATGTGATTTAATAAAAATGTTTAAAAAGAAAAAGAATGTCTCTTTATATGACTAGCCCCCATAGCAACAGCCCTAGCTACAGCAGCATCATACCCATATTTTATGCATGTTTTTCCACCTGAAAAGTAGTCTGTTTGGCCTGGCATACCTACCATACACAACTCCCCCATAACTATTATAGGTTCATAGGTTCATACTAGGCTATCTGCCCTAGGGCACTTATAAGCCTAGCCAGAGTGTTTGGCTTTAGCCACCCATTTTAAATTAATTTTGCTATGCCCTTTTTCGAGGTTAGTATACTGTGCCTCTGTCTAACAGTGACACAGAAGTGATACCTTGGGTAAACCTACGATCTCCCATCCACTCATCAAGATTCCTCTTGAAGAGAGTCAATGAGGGACTCTGCCTAACCTGGACTGGGATTTTATTCGAGTGAAGGGAGCCTCTGGGTTATGAATCTGTCCCTCCAGCATGTCCTATTTATTTCAGTGCTGAGGTTCAAGTCTCTCGAGCGCGTAGCTCGATGGGACTTGATTTTCTGAGGTGCAGCATGTCCATTAATTCCGGGTTGGACATGGCTTTATACGTCAGGCACAGATCGCCTCTGAGCAGGCGGTATGCCACTGAGAAGAGCTGGAGTTTCTTTAACCGGGCAGCATATGGCATCTGTTTGAGCCCTTTGATCCTCTTGGTGAGGTACTTATGGGGTCTTTCCAGTTGCTGCAGGTGTCTGGGTAAGGTACATCCCAAAATGGGCATGGTACTCAATTATGGGCCTGATGATGGATGAGTAAAGAGGCCCAGAGGTGGGGTGTCACCCCTGATCTAGATGTGAATCCCTTCATGATTAGGTGGGCTATATAAAATGTTTTTCTAACCACTTTGGCCACGTGATTGCCAAATGAGAGATTGCTATCAAATTGGGTCCCCAGGTCCCTAATTACTTCTTCTGTACTTAATGGATTACCACCTATGTGGTAATTTGTGGGCACTTTGTTTTTGCCAAAGGGGATGACTATACACTTTTTGGCATTTAGCTTGAGGCCATGGCTCTGGCACCAGTTGTCTGTTTCTATGAGGCCCATTTGGAGGATGCTTGTGTCGGCTGGAGAGTCGATTATGGCGCTCAATTTGCAGTCATCTGCGAACTTGGTCAGCCACAGTCCTTCTGTGTTGGCCTGTACCTCCGAGAAGTATATACCGAACAAGAGAGGTCCCAGGACTGAGCCTTGTGGGACGCCACTTGTAACTGGTTTGGAGTCTGACATGGCTCCAGCAATTCTAACCATATGGGTTCTGTCCTTGAGCCAGTTTGCAACCCATCTAATGACATAGGGGTTTATATTTAAGCTGGTGAGCTTATCTATAATGCCCGAGTGGGGTATTGTATCAAAGGCTTTTGCGAGGTCCAGGTAGGCTGTGTGGACCACCTTTCCTTCGTCAATGGCCTTGGTGACTGTTTCAAAGAAATCGACCAGGTTTAAGAGGCAGGATCTTCCCTTAACAAAGCCGAACTGGGTAGGATCCAGTGTCTGTAGGTCCCCAATATCTTTATTTATGAGGTCCATGATGATCCTTTCCATAGCTTTGCAGACCAAGCTAGTCAGGCTTATGGGGCGATAGTTTCCAGGATCCGCTGAGGAACCACCTTTGTAGAGAGGGACCACTGTTGCTGTACGCCACTCTTTGGGTACATATCCTGTAGTAAGGCTGAGATTGAACAGTAGTTTTATGTTTGGGTTTAGCTCTTCTTGGAGTTCATGTAGGACGCAGACCGGGACACCGTCTGGTCCCACTGATGCTATGTTTTTTGCTTTGGAGAGGGCGGCTCTTACCTGAGCATCTGAGATGTCAGGGGGGCAGCACTCTGCTGGGATAGATATTTGCCCTTTTGGTGGGGTGGGGGGGAGAAGTTTGCACCAAACCTGTCAGCTAGGATGTTGGCAATGTCTGTGGGTTCGGTGCATTTTTTGTCATTTTGGACTAATTCTGTGCATATTTGGGAATTCCCACCCAGGTTCCTAACATAACTAAAGAAAGCCTTGTGAT
Organism: Protopterus annectens; assembly: GCF_019279795.1. Taxonomy (NCBI): domain Eukaryota; kingdom Metazoa; phylum Chordata; order Ceratodontiformes; family Protopteridae; genus Protopterus; species Protopterus annectens. Next base: position 1,891,389,362 of record NC_056731.1, on the reverse strand, counting down.
TATCCTTAGTGTCCTGTGCAATTTTTCTCTCGAAGCTGGCCTTAGACGATTTTATGAGTGCCCGTAGTTTTTTGATGATACTGATCAGAGATGCCTTCCCTTTTTGGGATTTTGCTCTATCATGTAGTAGCTTCCTCCTTCTATTGTATAGTTTGTTTATGGCTGGGGTCCACCAGACAGGACGTCTGCCTTTGGAGGATTGGGTCTTGGTTTTATTTGGGATTGCATGATCCATGCATTCCTGAAGGTGTTCATAGAATATGTTTATAAAGGATTCTGCGGTCTGGGCCGTATTTTCCACAGGCCCGGGGGCTTTGAAGGATTCCACCTCGGTTTTGAGGAGTGTGAAATTTGCTTTAGAGAAGTTTTTCACTGTGGTTTTCTGGGCAGGGGGTGAGGTCGGGATGTGAATATCCAGTGAGATTAGTTTATGGTCTGATCTTACCAGTGAGGGATACACTTCTGGTCTGGAGCATGGAGTCCCCATGTTGGTGATGATCAGGTCCAGCATGTTTTCTCCTCTTGTGGGAGTGGTAAGTTGTTCCATAGCATTTGAGTTTATAAATTCTAGGAACCTTTGGGCTAGGGTGTTGGAGCTAGAGTAATGCTCCCAGTCTATGTTTGGGTAGTTAAAGTCGCCCAATATAATGGTGTTTGGAGAGACCTTCATATTTTCCAGTGTTCTCAGGAAGGCCGAGTGGGGTTCCTGGGTTTGGGAGGGTAGTCTGTAGCAGGCTATAAACTGGAAGGCAGTTTTACCCACTGTTAGTTGCACATGGATAGTCTCTGATGCTTCGTGCTGTGCCACCAACCTGGAGAAGTGGGTATCTTTGACCAATATTGATACTCCCCCTCCTTTTGTGGTTCAGTCCAAGTTTTGGGGCCGAAAAGCATGGTATGAGGTATAACCTGGTAGTGCTGGGGTGCTCTCGGGAGCCTTGAACCAGGTTTCTATTACTGCACAGATATCGATGTTCTCCATGCTAAGAAGAGTTTCGAGTGCGTGCATCTTGAGGTTTAGACTTCTGGCGTTGAGTAGCATTCCTCTTAGTTTCTTATCCCTTGTGATACCTATGGAGGTGGGTTTATCTTTTGAGCCTTGCTTAAAAAAGGCACTATGGGGGTAGCAAGAGCCTTTGCCAATATCCGAAAGCCCAGGGGTGACAGGTGCAAGCCGTCCCTAGCGAAGCATCGTGGCTTGTCGAGCATGTCATCCCAGGCTGACAGGCATTGGATCCCCTTTGAATGACACCAATACTTATGCCAATTGTTGAAATTGATCATCTTGTCTTCATATTGTGGCATCATTCATGGTGAGGATAAGATGCTACTCAAGGTCAGGGTCATACCGGCCTGGGCTACATGCTCAGAGAGCTCCTCTATGTCTCTTTTCATGTAGTCCAGGGAGGAACGTCTCAGGTCATTCACACCAGCATGGACAATGACGGAGTCATATTTGTACTTGCCTTGGAGTGACCTGAGTGCTTGTGTTATGTGGCGGATCCTAGCGCCAGACAGGCAGCTCACCGTGACCTTCTTGTTCAGCCTGGTGATCGGGACGTCAGCGTGCCTGATGATAGAGTCACCTATTACAAGTGTATCAGGTGTGTTGTTTAGCCTTAAGGGCTGTGATTGTTCAGCACACTGGCTATGTGAGCTGTGTGTTGCACGTGTTTTGTTTTTGGGTAGTGGTTGCTTGGGTGTCTGCTTTGGAGGTCTCTGCTGCTTAGGCAGATTTTTATTTAGAGCCTCCGAGTATGTTTTTGTGTGTTTATGTGTTTGGTTTGCTGTCGTTGTAGGTCTAAGTGAGACTGGAATTGTAGTGAATGTGGTTTCCTTCTCCTCCTGACTGGTTATGCCACTACTGAGTTGAGAGAGCTTAGCCTCCAGTTTGGCTATATGGTTGCATCTCTCACATGTGTTGGAATTTGTTGGGAGGAGGAGAGGGTTGTTTGTGTACATGAGGGAGTTGTAACATTGCCTCAAGATTCCCAGATTCACCAGCTGGACCAGAGAGGAGATTGACAACTGACCTTTGGACATGCTAGAATAGTATTGGGAATTCCTTTATAATTGAAAAAAAGGGCCAATGGGGAACAAGGTACTCAAGGGGAGTTTGTGAGGGTGTAGTGCTTTAATTTTTTAGTGCTGACATATAATTGCTTTAGTGAGCAAGTGCCAGGTAACTTAAATGCAATGTGTTACAGGTAACAAATGCAAAAACGACAAACAATAACTTTCTTTCAAGTGAAACAAGGAAATAAGTACAGTAAGCAATGCAGATATCACTAGGGATCCACAGATGCGCTGAAAAGCCGCATTTTAGGTGGAATTAGCGTTTCAGGGAAATAAGCTAACAAACAACAAGCATACAAACAAAGCTAGATTCAGCAGGCCTGGATCTAGTCTATGCTACAGCAAATAAGGTGTACCAATTTCAGTAAGAAACAGTTTAAATATGCAGGCACTATAAGCCTTTAACCAGAAATTCCCAGCTCAGAATAGCAGAGTCCAGCCTCTCCTCCCACAAGAGTGCAGACCACGAACTTTCTTAATGTACAATAACTGGCCTGAAGCCCAAGTGCTTAAACTAGAACTAATACACTTTTAGATTAACAGACACTGAGCCCTCAATCAGCAGTTCCCAACTTAGAAGGATGTAAGCTACCTGTCCTGCCACCACACTGCAAGCCACAAACCTTCCTAATGTAAAACAACTGGTCTGAAGCCCAAGTGCTTAATCCAAAAGACTTAGAAATGATAGCTACACTTTAATCAAGTTACTACCAAGCAGTAATAAATACAATTGAATACTTTAAAGAATGCCTGGATTAGTGCTCAAGTTATACAAACAAAGCTAAATGCAGCAGGCCTGGATCTAGGTTATGCTACAGCAAACAAGGTGTACCAATTTCAGTAAGAAGCAGTTCAAATATGCAGGCACTATAAGCCTTTAACCAGAAATTTCCAGCTCAGAAGGGCAGAGTCCAGCCTCTCCTCCCACAAGAGTGCAGACCACGAACCCTCTTAATGTAAAATAACTGGCCTGAAGCCCAAGTGCTTAAACCAGAATTAATACACTTTTAGAATAACAGACACTGAGCCCTCAATCAGCAGTTCCCAACTTAGAAGGATGTAAGCTACCTGTTCTGCCACTACAGTGCAGACCACAAACCTTCTTAATGTAAAACAACTGGTCTGAAGCCCAAGTGCTTAAACTAAAAGGCTTAGAATGAGTTACACCAAGCAGTAATAAATACAACGGAGTACCTTTTAATATGACTCAAAAGCAAAATAAAGCAGGAAGAAACACAAATACAGTAAAAGCAGATACATTTTTTTTTTTGATTGAGCAAATGAGATGGGCCCAGGAGTTACAGGACAGAAACAAGTGCAAATGCAGGCCTTCAAATCAGAAAGTTGAGAGAGATGGAAGACCGCCCAATGGCCAATAACTACAAATTCTGGGCCAGAACCACTCCTTATGTGGTAGACAGGTTACCTAATGCTTACCACTCCCACTGATAAGCTAGAAGGCTTCCCTCCAACACAGAAAGGCTTGGGGGGCTCAGAAGCTTACAAACAATCCTGAATACAGCAAATCTGTATCTGGAACACTAATTACAGGAAAGGTAGGAAACAGGCTTACAATTTTTTTTTTCAGAAAAGTAGCAAAAACAGTAGTAAAAACAATTCACATGCAGTGCAAGCTGGCACACTTGAGTATGTGGCAATATTAGTCCACACACAGTTTGAAAAAATGTAATTAAATTAAAAAGGACTAAAAGCAAGTGCATAAAGGGTTTATTAGGTAGAATGCGGTAAAGATATGGGACTGGGGGAGTGTCCTAGATAAAACCTACAGTGGGGCGGGCACTGCAAAAGCCACCAAATTTAAACTACAACAAAGAACAGGGGGGGGGGTTGGGAAGACAGTTTCAACAGAGATGTGAGGAATTCTGGGGCTGTGTGATGATCTGCTGCTTACACTTCAGAATGTGTGTCTGAAAATACACCAGCATCACTTAGGTACATTCCTTCTTTCCAAAGATTTTAGTAATCTGCTTTCTCTGTAGCAGAAAATATTATTCTGCCGTGGAGCCAGTCTACATTTGGCAGTTTCCAGGGATGCAGCATCTAGATCCACAGTAGAATTTTATACAAAAAATTGGAGACTTCTGTATCATGCAAGACCTGTCAGGTCTCTTGAGACTGCAAGGGTTAGGAATCTGGTTTTATATATGCTTTTAGAAAAACATCTCAGACAGCTTCCTGAACTGCAGGATAGCCAGCGACTTTGGAATATAGATCCAAAAGGTCCCAGCATCTCTTCTGGCAGTCTGAGGCATCTTCACACCTCCACCTGCACACTCTTTCATGACTATAGTGGGAGTGTCCCCAAATGACATGCCCTCTGGCAGACAGTCAAAGGCCAGTGTGACCTAATTACCTGCATCAATCCATAAGGAAAGGGAAAAAGTAAGCTATAGTCCAATTCCTCTTCTTATACAAATCACCTGAGAGACTTCCCTCCTTGTCAAAGAAGAGGGACTCTGTATGCACAGGACTGCTCTGAGTCTGGCTGCAGAGTACAGAAATAACTGGGTCAACCATTATTTTTAAGATATCCTAAATTCTTGAAAGAGGTCTTGCTACAGCCATGGGGAACAGACATGGACAGACACACCATAAGCACCTTTTCAGGTAATAGAAGTGCCTCTTCAGCATATTCTGGGGTGGATACCCACAGGACAGCTTTGAATCATGGAGGGGGGGGGTCACTGGATTCCAAATTTAAAGTGCTGATGTATTCACTGAATCTAACTATGGGGATATCACTCTCCAATTGCTTTTTTTTCCAACACCTTTACTGAATTATCACTAAAGACATGGGCAAACATACATTTATATATAAAAAAACTATTAACATGTTCACAACTACATATATTAAACATCACATATGTTCTTTGTATAATTCTCAACAGTCCACCATTAAATAAATTGCTCACTTCCTGCCTTCCCTTACACCTTTTTCCTCCTCCAGATGATTCCTGCATGTATTGTTCCCACAATTTCAATTTATGTCTATATAATTTGTTCCTACCCTTTTCTGAAGATCTCACTCCCAGTTCTTTTACCATGGTTACAATATTCAATACTTCAAATACAGTGGGTTTAGACTTCAATTTCCATTACCTAGTAACTGCTTTTTTTGGCAACCACCAGAATTAAATTTAACAAGGCCTAGACAATTCAGATCCCATGTCCCAGCTGAAAATAATAATTTCCTTAGCTACACCCATATGCTTATCCAATATTTCTGATGAAGTACTCTATAAAGAATTTTTGAAGTCGGTCAACTCATTACACTCTCAAAGCATATGTTCTCAGTTACCCGTTTCTTCCCCATCACACCTCCAACTTTTGCCATCTACCTGAAGAAAAATTTATTGGAGTCTGCTTGGAGTATAAAAATACCTATGCAAACACAATTCCAAGAAAAAACCAAATATTCTAGACTTTGTTGCATACTTCGGAGCCACACACATGTCCTCTCACTGTTGCCTTGTAAACTGGATATCCAATCCCTTTCCAATCTTTTCTAACCTCCTCTGATTAATTCCTACAGTTATTGTGCAATATTTTATATGCCCTCCTAATTATCCATTAATAGCAGCTTCTGTTCTATCTTTAAAAACTCTACTAGAGCAGGTCTTTAACCCTCTATACCATACCTGGTAGGGAAGGCAGTCAGTCTCTAGCCTGCAATCCAAACGTCTTCCTGGCCTCCTCCCATTCAATTACCTTTCTCTCACTAGCTATTTGCTTCAAATACCTTAGTTCCTTTGTCAATTTTCTCTAGTAAATCCTAAGCTCCGTCTTATCTGTTCTCTGTATTCCTAACTTGTAGTCACTCCAATGGCAAATCCCCTTTTTCTGTTTCTGTGCTGGCTTAATTCTCAGAATACTTTCTGCTACTTTATGGATATAATATTCTGTATGGCTGATATTCTCCTTAAGGAGACGCATCCAAATTCCATTCTGCCTCATTTCTTGAATTTCCTGTTTCAACACCAACCTTTTCCACTTTGAATTACAGCTTTCTGCTTGTATTATGGTTAGGAGCCTTAACTGTGTAGCTCTAAAATATCCATTCAAATCAGGTAAGCTTAAACCACCTTGCTTTATTGGAAGGATCACCTTATCCCACTTGACCATTACTTTCTTGTTCCCCTTACATTCTTTTTTTCTTTTCCCT